>NC_092704.1:22100316-22400316 GCF_964275005.1 Diadema setosum | reverse complement strand
GTAGATGATCAATGCCAACTTTAAAAGCAGAGCCTTGTCTTTTCTGAAGGTATTACAGTTGAAAGTGAACAATATGGACAGGGTTTCTAAGTAGTAAAAAGGGGACTCTATAAGACACACCTATAATAACACGATTCTACCAGAAAGTGTTCGAGAAAATCTGTTCAAAACAAAATTTCCTGTTCGTTTTATGATCCAAAACTTTCTCACAATATAGACGAAGACTCGCTCTATTAGAAATTTATGGAAAACTGAAAATTGCTTGGGTTAACCCATTTCACCTTTTTTCAGTCCTCTCACAAAATCAGTGCGTGCGACTTTTTGTTGGTTTTGTGATGCACGGTCACATATTATACTACGGCACACGCAGGTTGTCATATCATCAAGCCATGCTATCCAAAATTACCGAATCTTGAACGTTGCATTGAAATTCAATCTATACGTACTGTCACAATGAAAATGCATTTCTACGCTGTTTCATGTATGTTATCTATATCAGTCATTCGACTAGATATTCATATTTATGTGTAGGGATAACGAGAAAAAGAGTGAGAGTGAGTGAGCGAGAAAGAAAGAGAGAGAGAAGAGAAAAAGTGCTAAGACAGGTGTCAATGTTATGCGAGCCATGCCATCGAGGACTGAAATCAGTTTACTTTTTTTGCATGTCAATTAATAGGAAATCCACCTGCCACACCCAGGCTCCAATTGGCACGATAATAACCGGAGCTCAATTTCGTTTGCGGCCAGGGGCCGCCTACCTTCGGCAATTATACAGTTTAACCAGAGCTCAATTTTGTTTGCGGCCAGAAGCCATACTCCAACAGCCTTTATGCAGCTTTACAGCAGACAGAGCTAAGAAGCATTTCGTTCATATTTGCACCGGTCATCGGTAAGCTAATTGCGGGTTGAAATTTTTCTCCATGACAAAGTCCAAGCTTCAACACATATTCAGCTAGAGTATCATATCTTTTGACCTGACATCCCCCTCCCCCCTAAAAAAAGACAAAATCAGCTTCGCTGTATAATTTTGCAAGAAGACATTATTTTTGTAAACGTTTTGACATAGGGGTAGTGGCCAGGGACGATACAATGGAGTTGGTAGAACTGACTCTCAACCCTGATTCATTGACATGGTGTCTGTGCGAGCTGTGATCCTTACTGGATAAGAATGGCTTCGTTGATTGATGCTACGACTAGTTGGATTCGGAATGCTCAGCCAAAGCAGCTTTCCTGCGCATGAACAGTCTGTTCGTATAAATCTCACCTACGAGTTTCACAGCAGTTTGCGTGGATACTGTGCTACCTGATGCACTTTTCGGTGGTTTCGTTGTAGAAGGGCGGGTCTGCTCCCCACTCGACAGGGACGTCGATTGACTTGATGAAGCTTGGGTGTACCTCCATCGTTATTTCTCAATTGTTGCCGTACGGGTCACTTTGCCGATAGGTGAATCTGCTCCCCGACGGGGACGTCGATTGATTCGATAAAGCTTTGGGTGTATCTCCATCGATATTTCTCAATTGTTGCAGTACGGGTCTCTTTGTAGATAGGCGAGTCTGCTCCTCACATGACGGGGATGTCGATTAACTCGATAAAGCCTGGGGTGCACCTCCATAGATATTTCTCAATTGTGGCCTTACGGGTCTCTTTGTAGATAGGCGAGTCTGCTCCCCACTTGACGGGGATGTCGATTGACTCGATAAAGCTTGGGGTGCACCTCCATAGATATTTCTCAATTGTGGCCTTACCGGTCTCTTTGGAGGTTGGCGGGTCTGCTCCCCATTTGACGGAGATGTCGATTGACTCGATAAAGCTTGGGGTGCACCTCCATAGATATTTCTCAATTGTGGCATTACCGGTCTCTTTGGAGGTTGGCGGGTCTGCTCCCCACTTGACGGGGATGTCGATTGACTCGATAAAGCTTGGGGTGCACCTCCATAGATATTATTTTCTCACTTGTCGCCATACCGGTCTCTTTGGAGGTTGGCGGGTCTGCTTTCCACATGACTGGGATGTGGATTGATCCATATCTGAAAGATATGTGAAAATATGAAAATATGTTACGGCTATGTTATGTCCCTGGATATTAGTTTGCTTTTTTGTTTTTACTTTTTTCATATTGAATATTCCATGTGTTACCCAAATTTTGCACCGGAGTGATGAATTTGATTTTTATAATCGCAAAAGCTCCCTTGTGGTGGAGGGGGATACCTCCTCCTACAGCTATACCAACCCAGCAGGCGCACATATTCAGACTGAATGAAAACGTTGTAAACTCGCATTACAACATAGATAGATTTTTTCATTCCATAAAGTCTTCCAGGATTCTTATAATACAAAATAATACATATCAAAAGTTTTGATGGAATTCGGAAAGCTGTCAATCTCCAAAGTATACTACAGTTTTTGATGGGAAACCAAGCGGGGAAAGGATTGATTGAAAGAAGATATCCACTCCCACCCGCGGTGGATCTTTCGTGGTTTTTTGTTTTGTTTTGTTTATTTTGTACCGTAACTGAAGTGACAGACCTGGTACACACTCAAGATGAAACATTTGGAAATCTGTCAATCTAAAAAGAAATAAGGAAAGGGACCGAAAGGGGGAGGGGCGGGAGAGGGTATCCCCTCCCCTCCCCTCAGATTTGAAATTCTGCAATCTGGTGCCCAGATTGGATAAGATATTTGGAAAGTTTTCTATCAAAAGCGCAAGAAAGTTTTCCTCCTTTTGGGAATCATATGCGATCGCCCCCCCCCCCCCCGTCCGCGCCGCCCGTCCTCCAGGATCGACGCCCTGCATACGAGGGTACTTTTGCAGTTTTAGAATTCAGATGAAAATATCTCGTAAACATATTTATGATGTAATCTGGAAAAAAAATCAAAAATCATGTTATGGTGAAATATTTAAAGGGTTTTTTTTCTTTTTTAGTGAACGATCTGCTGCACACTCTTTGATAAAATGTTAGGAAATACGTCAATCTCAAAAGTGTACAAAGTCTATCGAAAGGGACCCAGCAGTGGAGCTGGTTCATGTTCATGATTGCAATCCAGCGATCTGGGGCATCGTTCTGGCGGTATTTGGGCAATTTTTCACAAAGAAAGTTCGAGATTTGTCCTCATCTCGGGTATTGCTTTGGGACATATGATTTGTCTTCCCCAAAACATTTCCGTATAGGTGCGGGACAAATGCCCCTTTGCCCCTTCCCCCCCCCCCCCCCCCCCCACGAGATAGAATCGATGCCCCTGGGTATGCCCATAGATGTATCCTGACTGAGTCATCAGAGTCATCGTTTCAGGAATGATTCAGGAAATTGAGGGGGTTCAATTATATATCTGTACATAATTTGCAGATGGTCGCGTGGTAGCATGTTTGTAGGCCTGTACTATTTGACGTTGTCAACGTCTGGACTATACCTTATGTCGATATTACTTTCTTCGCGAGCGAGCGCTTGATAAAATGATGTATACACTATCCTAGTACTAGTAAATACTAGTACTGTTCAGCTATGTTACCTCAAGGCAAGCGTACGAACGTCATGCAATGTGCCAACATTGATACAATCACATTTCTGCTTCCTCCATTTTTTTTTTGTTCAAATTTCAGGGGGATGATTGTACAGGCCATCCCCCTCCTCCGTTTGGGGGGGGGGGGATATATCCCCATCCCCCTCCCCCGGATTTACGCCCAGGTGACATACTGGAACAAGTATTATTTTGTTCTTATATCACTCTTCGAGATTTAGGCCTGAATTGTCAGACTGGTATTAAAGGGATGGAACAGTATTGGTGGAGATGAGAATTGGGCTTTTAACTTTTTGCGAGATACCAAGAAAACATTTATGATGTAGTACAGAACTTACCATTTTAAGAGGAATTCAAAGTTGATTTGATGAAAATCGGGTTTGGAATGACTGAAACATTCAAAAACAAAGTAAAACAAAGCGATCGTAATAAAGTGTGGGTCCCACACTTCATTAGAATTGCTCTTTTTTTGGATATCTCAGCCATTTCAAAACCAATTTTCATCAAATAAACGTTGAATTCCTCATAAAATTACATGCTCTTTCATATTTCATAAGAGGTTTCTCATTATCTCACCGAAAAATGTTAGAAACCTGGGTCTCAGCCAGAACTGTACCATCCCTTTAACTGACAGCTGTTTCACTCTTTTGTTTGAAGCTCATTGACTCTGCATGATTCCATAGATTCCGTGATTACACGATTGCGCTGAAACTATCCTCAATTTAGACGCGGGGGCAAATAATACACAGGTACTTGTAGAATATACAGAAGAAATCACAATTTGGTTGCATATACCTCACATGAAATGTATTTCAATCAAGCTGGTAATTAAGTTGGTAATATTATAAATATTTTGTGATAGGCCTTATTTTCATCTTGTCTGTAGACGAAAAGAGAGTGGCCCTATTGGAACTTGCACCAAATGAAAATTAGACTAAACGGTGACTAGAAGAAATGCTTCTTGGACGAAATGCCTAGTCGACTAACCGGAAATTAGACGGATTGGGAGGACACTAACTGTCTATTATAGACCTAGTGAAATATAGAAGAGGGGACCAAATGAAAATGTTTCATTGACCAAAATTGATGATGAACAGACTAAATGGAATTTAGACGAACTGACAATAGACTAAATTATATTAGACGAAGTTGGAAAAATTTCACGTGACAATTATACCGTCAGGTCATTAGACAAAATAATAACTAGCCAAACCGGGTATTAGACCAAGTGAGGATTAAATATGAGCATTAGACGAAATTGATAGTAGACCAAATGAGTTGAGCCGTTGTGATGTTAGACGAATTGGCGAAATAAATCGTGGTGAATCGCCACCAAACTCTTGAAGAGAATGTTGGTCAGATTGCCGAACACTTTTAAAGGACCTGAAGGAGGAAAATTGGGTTTATCGTGTCGTTCGACTGAGAGTCCCCCTCCCCCTCCCTCCCCAACACGCAAACTCAGTAGGATTTAGAGTACGCATATGCTCCGAAAGCACCTATATCTGGGGCCCGTTTCATAAAACTTGTCATCAGTGACAAGTTGTCATAGATGTGACAAGCTACTGAAATTCATGCATCTGATTGGCTGAGAGCAAATTTGTCATAGAAATGTGGCAGTTGTCACTGATGACAAGTTTTATGAAACAGGACCCATGTCAATGCCAAAATTCAAGACTCGGCACCCTTGTCGCAGGTATAAATTTTCTGCCTTTAAAAAATGTCCCTTAAATACGAAACACTGCTCAATGTACCCCGTTTGGCAGATGAACTTTCATTTAATCCCCTCTCCCTAAACAGGCAACCCACCATACATTGTTAAACATTTTGCCAAATAAGGAAGCCGTCTTTTTTAAGACTGTAGAATAAATTGCAAATATTCTGTCATGTCATTGATTGTGGTCAATTGATTATTGCCTTTCAACAACTAAAGTATTATGTACTAATGGAATAAACATGGAAAAAAATCCATGACCTCAATTCCTCAAAATGGGGTTTGGTGTCTTACCATTCTATGCTGTACTGTCCCTTTTGATGTTGGTCTCTTCTTAAACGACCATGTAAGACTATTTTACTTTGTTTACGTCTGACGAAGTATCATCATTAATCATGTTTTACCAATGGTATTTCAACCTTCCATAAATGATTGGATCACATAAATTGTATGATCGAAATATTATATATATATATATATATATATATATATATATATATATATAATCGAAATCGTATGTTTTTCAAAAAAAAAAAACTTTTAACGTGATTACGTGTGTGAGCCCCACATGAGTTAGATAAGAATTAGATTAAATCAAAATAAAGAGAGTGGAAGTAATTTCATCAAAGTCTGATGTCACAATAAGAAAGCTCCACGTGTTTTCACTAAACATCTTCTCATAAGTGTTATACTAAGGCTATAGTCACAACCCCCAAATCAGCCTGCTCGGCGACCAGTTGGCGAGTTTTTGAGCCTATACCAGGAAGGTGCTAGAGAAGGAGAGACAACTACTGCTCTCCTTTGAAGTCATGCGCGGCACCGCCGAGAAGTTATGCGTTCAACTACAGGTGTTACCCATGTGCTTTGACAAAAGAGGGCATCAATAATCGGGACTAGCGCTCTCACATCTAGAAATACTTGCTCCTACTGCAATTCGCTCTCTCTTTCAATGTGATGGCAACAATGAATTTGTGTACCTTGAATTGGAGCAGCGAATTCAAATGCAGTGTAAAACTCACAATTTTAACAGCAAATAGCTTAAAAACACGCTGGAACACGCTTTAGCGCAGTACTTTATTTGAAAGATCAAAATATCCCTTATCAAAACATAGAAAATTAACATGCGGAAATGTGAGCATTATAGAAAATATTGTGTTTTTAAGAGGGCCTAATTTTCATTTCATTTCGATTTGCGAATTACGAAGAAACTAGAAATACATGTTTATAATATTGAATTCTTTCCTAAACTGTTCTAAATCAATTCGAGTATTTCATTTAAAATTTTGCCGTGAAATCAAGCTTGTAATTCAACGAAAGGTGAAATGCGTTCTTCGTCTCCGAACTTCGTCTTGCAACTAGAGCGGTGCCGAGCATGACTTCAAAGCGTAGTAAAATGCTAGACATCCCATTGTAACGCCTTGAACCCAAACCTGTGTTTGCATGAATTACGAAGAGTTGCCGCTCAATCTCTGTAACACCTCCCTGGATTAAGCATTCACGTGCCTGAGAGTGCGAGACTGACGCCTAGTCAACGGATGGTTCAGGCTTGTCCATTGTTCAGGGCCATTGTCGGCACACACTCACATACACATTATTGGTTCCTGTGCGAAGTTCGTTTTTTGTACAGAGGGTTAAAATTTCACCAAAATCTGAAACCTTACTTCAAAATCAATCTTAGATTTAATGAAACTGATTTATGCTTTTACATTCAAATCACCTCAAACAAAATTGTACACTATTCAGCTATTACTCATATCAATGACAGTTTTATCAGATGAATAGCTTTTGAACTATTAATCATCAAAAGTGGGAAATGTTTTTGAAACACCTAGTATTTTTACTATTGAGGTGGTGTTCTTGGGCTGTCCGTCAAGCGAGCTGTAAGGATGACTGAAAATGTAGTCACGCAGTCATTAAAACTTGAAAAGTATTTCAAAGTGCACATGTTGTTATGTTACCTTGTTTTTCATCTTACCTGTTAACCTTGCTTCAATCTTTCTGAGGTGATAAAGGCAAATGCGAGCAGTGTCTTCAATAGCTCTGAACTCGCTTCCTAAACTCGGGATAATAGACTCCCGTAGGTCATTGCCCTTCATCTCTTCTGACCACTGCTGAAAGTTTGTGATGATTTCCACCTCATTGCCACGAGCTAATATTTCCTTTCCTCGCTGGTGAGATTTAGAAAATTTAGCCAGTTCCTCTGTCTTCACTTTCCGTAATTTACCGTCGAATTCGTGCTGTAGGACCGCAAGTGAGCTGAACGACTCGTCGAATTTGCTCTTGCTGTCAGTAATAGATGATTCCAGGAGAGAGCGTCCTGAAGGGTATTTCTGTTGCAGATCTTGGATCATCTGCTTGGTTTCATCACTGTTGTCAAGAATCCGTTGCATTGCCTTGGTTAAGACAACTGTCTTCGCTGGCGTGACACTGTGGCTGTAGTGATTTTCCATCGAGCACTCGCTGCAGATGAGTTCCTGGCATTTTTCGCAAAAATACTTCATGAGATTGGGTTGATGCTTCTGGCAAACTGGTCCTGTCTCCTTTGTAGGCCTACCTCTGTGATCAGTGGTGGCATACTTATTTTTCAGTGCCTCGACCATCCTATTAGCCAAGATGTTCGACTTTAGCGTGGATATCCCTAAATTTCTTTCGATGAACGTCACTTGGCGACATTCTGGGCAAACAATCCTACATCTACCATCAGCTAAAGCAGCTATGCACTTTTTGCAAAATGTGTGTCCACATGACAGGTCCTTTGCTTCTTTGAATGTTTCAATGCATACGGGACATTCAAGCTGATGAGCTATCGCGTCCTGGTAAGCCGCCATATTGTAGATACTATTATTTCCAATACGTTGACAGACCTGGCTTCAGACTGATAGATCGTTATGATCAAAACTTGTGGAGATGGCTGCTAAGACGTCTTTCATTAACACAAGAAATCGTTGACACAAACGCACTCTCGGCTACCACCGAATTGTTTGGGATTTATAGCAGTTGTGCTCTCTCCCCTACTCAACGAACATACAAAATGGGTAGCGCTTTATTGCATGCGCAAATAAAAGGATGTATACCACATTTGCTAATAGGATGGAATGCGTCGAGATAATGTTGGAAATACCCGTCGATTCAATCCTGTATGGAATTGTCTATAGCACCGAGAAATGGGAAAGGCCATGCTCCGTTGTAGAAGGGTTTCCACATTGACTACATGCTGAATGATTATTGAAATGCCGGATTGCAGAGAGGAAGATCCACACTCGTCTGTTCCGTATCGTTTCCTGGCAGTTATGTGAGTGGGTGTGAGTGTGGGAGTGGGTCATGGTATGTGGACAGTGACAATGACAATGTTCTACTCACACAAAAGATGTGGAAGAAATCAACAACTTAGAATATTGCAAATCAAATTTGATACTGCCACCTCTCCCCAAACCCCTTTCAAAACAAAAAGAAAATGTAAAATTGAAATAAATAAACAAGAATACAAAAAGTATTCGAAGATTTACGTCCTATCTAACATGTTTGTTAAATAGGCAAGTTATTTCTAAATTCTGCCGGTAACTTGTAGTTCACAGTCTATTGAACCAAAAAAGTTTCCGACTATAGTATATGAATCTATAACAGCAACGATTTCTAACAATACCGAGACACATTATTATATGAAGTGTCTTCAGATCAAGCATATTTAAATACTAGATGTTACCCAAAAAAAAATCCCACTTTTGATCCTTAACAAATTTAGTTCAAAATTATATATGAGATAACACTGTCATTGATATGAGTGATAGCTGAATAGTGTACAGTTTAGTTGGAGGTGATTTGAATATGAAAACCTGAATCACTTACATTAAATTCATGACTAAGTTGAAGTTTTGGTCAAATGTGAACCCTCTGTATATGATTAACGAAAACCAAAACCCAAAGAGAAATATGGATTGAGTGAAAGCAGCAACACTTGTAGAGCACATTAGTGAAAGTTTGAGGAAAATCGGACAATAGATGTAAGAGTTATGGATTTTAAAAATGTTGGTGCTGGAACCACTGGATAATGGACTACTTGAGCTTATGCCATCATTTGTGGACAACGATATTAAGAAAATATAGAGGAAATTCAACATGTTTCCACTTTACTAGCGTAATGAAAGAGTACTTCACTAACAGCTTTCTGAAAGCAAGGGGAATAATATACTCCCCTCAACATAGTTATATATCTATTGTTGTGTGAAAATTATTCGCTTCAGAATGGTCCCATATTCAAGTATGAATGTGCAGTTTAATGTTTCCAGGTTAGCATGCCTATACAGTGACGGGGCATTGAACTGCATATTACTTGAATATGAGACCATTCTGAATCAAATAATTTTCACACACCAATAGATATATAATGTACTCTTAAATGAATCCCACAAGAATTAGAACAATCATCCCCCAGCATTCCCACTGATTTCCTCAGATCAGTTACTAGCCATCCCCTTTAAACTTTACACAAGAACAAGAAGTTTTCTCAGGAGTATCTCGCTACCACGACTAGCCGGTCGGAGTAAATTGTTCGTGCGGACACTCCCTCGGAGTATCTATGAACTTACATACCTTACGACCTAGGTAAAACTTCCGGGGTCAAACCGCAATGTTGACATTTTGCTAGTACACGTGCGCGTGTAGTGCAATTCTAACCTAGTCGATCGCGACGAAGAAGCTAGTGCTCATGCAGAAATTTCCATCAACAAGAATGGAGAAGACAAATGCCGCTGGTAAAAAACAATCGTATGGTCGACGTGCGCGGCGCTACCACTTCCGGAAGTTACACCGACCCTCCTCCACGGTGATCCCTGCGAAGGCCGTGGTAAATCGGTCGGAGTTTCTTACCACCACCGTCGTGTGGACGCAGGGTCGTGGTAAGATAAGTATAAATTTTAATTTTAATTGCTGCGCAATAAAATTTAGCTCCGACTAGAAATACGTCTGAACATGGCTTTAGTAAAGAGGAATAATCAAGCTTTCTAGTGATACCACATTCACGTATGATGATGAAGCAACAACAGATATATTACCTCTCAAACTTGAATTGCACAACTTTTTTGAGGTGTTTATTAAGAATCAAACATGTCAAAAGCGGGATTTGTTTTTGTTTTGTTTTTTGTAACACCTAGTATCGTGATGCCCTTTACAGAACCAGAAATAAACTCTTCTGAAGAATGATCTCTGATTTGTATGAAGCGCTATGATGGGTCGCTGTCAGGTTTTGTGTCATTTGCAATATTTCGGACATCTGACATAATATCACAACAGTTTAACAGATATTTGTGGATCAGATGTACTCGATGCTGCCGAACCGAATAAAGAAACAGATGTCAAAGGCACGTAGGAACTACTTCTTCTGGGGACTGTTTGTTTCGTGTAATGTATTACAATTTCTGGATGTTTCTTTTCCTACAGTCTAGTAACATCACTTTTCATTCACCTGCTTCCTCACATTAAGTTCCATATAGGCAGTTATCCGCTTAGTTGTTGCTAGGCAGGACAAGTCTCCGACAAGTTCTCTTTGTAAACACGGCATGCACAAAATCTGTATACATTACAGCGATCGGCCTATATTGCTCAAATGCGTCCAAACTAATTTCATATTTCTAAGCATAGAATTATCAGAATTTGATGGGATAATACAAATGTAATGCATGTACACGCCTTGTTTGTAGGCTATACATATGCTCATGATCAGCACACATAATCATTATTGTAATATGCTCATAGTCGGGTTTATTGCTTATAGCTGTGTTTAATTGTATTACTGCATTGCAATATCCGTAAACAATTAAATGAGTTAGGAAGCAAGGTTGATTGCATGTGCTATTAAAGTGACAGGGCAAGTACATGGCAGTTTAGGGATAACAAAGTGTATTAATTAATGTTAATGGTGAAATCATAATTATCTGTGTATACTGACTATAAAAGTGAAAAATATTTCAGGTCAAAATAATTAGTGAAATTGTCTGTCATGCTACAAATGGAATGGCTTGAGAGGTCATTTATTGTTTTTATTTACTTGTTTGACTTTCAGATTAACCCACATAGAAACAAACACACACACATACACACGCACCCACACACACACACACACACACACTTCTTTATGATGTTTTGAATTTGAATTTCATTCGATATCAGCATCATATTCACAATTAAACGAATATAAACAAAACTTAGCAGCTATATTCCATCTTGTGCTTGTATTTTTGCTGTCTTTGTTTTAAACATAGAAGTTTGACAAATTCTTGATCAACACATTGGAATTAAAACAAAATTCCAACGTTTATACGCTTTAAGAATGCACTTGAGCGAAAATGTTTATTGATAGAACTTTCCTCGTTTTTTTTTTTCATGTACTTCTCTCTCCCTATCACCTCTCTCTTCTCTTTTTCTGTCTTTGTCTGTCTGTCTGTCTGTCTCTCTCTCTCCATGTTCATGTCTCGTCCCCCCCCCCTCTCTCTCTCTCTCCCCTGAACTCTCCTTTGTTTTCGTATCTTTCATTTTAAACTATGGAGATGTGCTTGTATTGTAATTGTATATGACTATCTTTGATTGATCATGTTTGCTTCTTCCTAGACGTGTGACGTAGTTTCATCACCATGTTCGTCTGTTTTCTCTTCTTCTTTTTTTTGTTATATATGAGTTTTGTTTCTCATTTCTAATATACATACATGTAGATTTGCTGTATTTTATCCTCATGGACCTGCGGAAGAACAGTCTCCGGATTGAATGTTCCGTGCTTAAGTGAATAAATGAAATGAAATTTAAAATCACATTTCTTTTTTAATATGCAGAAAAGTATTTTATGCAAAAATTATATAAGATTCTACATCAATGTCATAGTACAGAAATCCACCTTGATCAACTCGATCAAAATAATCAATATCTAATTATTTGCACAAAATACACACATAAATAGACAGTAATTCTACACAGAAACACACACACACACGTACGCCTGACACATATTGTGTTGTATACGTACAATCAAAGCCCCAACCTGTCGTAACTGTCAGTGTGGACAGTCAATAAATGTCATTCTGTGACGTGTGGTATCACGACACTGCTTCCTCTAAAGATTAATATACTATTGGGGCCATGTCAATGAGGATCACTGACGTGCAGTTTCACTTCAATGCCAACAGCATACACTCCGTACTATTTCGCTTTAATAGAAGCGTTCTTTGAAGTGTAAGGTATCATACTCTGCAAATTTCACAATCCATATCGGAAATCATAGTTACATTCAGACGGTGATCCTTAATTTCAGAGTTAGCTAACTGTGTTGAGCATAGCTTATCCTTGAAGTTAGCTAACCCTGAAATGAAAGATCGCTGTCTGATCACCTAACTTATATGGCTTATGAAAATATGAAAAGATATATGAATCAATAAGTGGATGTTTTGTATTAATCGTTAGAAATTAAGTACATGTATTATTGAATTAAACTGGATTGAAAATAGACCCATCTTATGGCCTCAAACCGTCAAGAAATAAAATCGAAAGAGGACAGTGCTCAGATCAGCATATTTCACAATCTCACCATCATCTTACCTCTAGGGCATTCACTTTACAGACATATTTTGGTTTCCTAGAAAGAAACCCCAAACAAAACCATGCCTCTTTCATTTAAACACAAAGGACAAATTCATTCAGCAGTAATAGTACATTTCCTATATGTAAAGCCTTTTCCAGGCCAATTAATGTTTTCTCGTGCAATCTGCGTAAACCACAATATGTCCATACGCTATATCATATCGTTTCCCAGTTCTAAGGTTTCATTTTTTTAGCAATTATTGCAGTAACACATCCTACATGTATTACACAAAATCAGTACTAACACTGAAATGAAGGAAATAATGTGAAGTGGAGTGCATCATGTGACTTTTATCAGTAACATTAGAAATTATTGGAATTTGAGGAGACTGCTTAAAAGCAGGATTTGTCATTTACAGCCTCTTCATAAGCATTTACTTCTTACTGAACTAACAAATTAGGCTAAATTTGCCTTAAAACAAAGGAAAGGCTAAAGAAATACATACACCACCCACACATATCCACATACACACACACACACACACACACATACACACAAACAAACAAATGTCGATAATAATGTCATTATGATTGCCTCCGAAATCACAAAGCAATGCTCATTTTCCATGTCCAGTCATCTTGGTTTGTTAGGTAGAAAAACTATTCATGAAAAGAAGTACATTTGTAATAACCATTCCATCATTGTGTGTGCGTGTGTGTGTGTGTGTGTGTGCAAAATAATTGAACGCCTAACTGACATTCGTCTCATTTGGCTAAGTATTGAAAATGTTCAACAATGATGTTCAAAGAAAAGTAAACATTCTCTTGTTACCTTGTTTTCCTCTCTTTACATTTCCACCTGATATTCTCCAAAGAACATTAGTAATAGCACTGTGTTGTATTCGCAAAAATAATACAATGATTTGTTTTCTCTAAAAACCAACACTTCCTTTCTTAATGAGAAGCATTACACTTTATTTAAAAGAGCTGATTTAAACGCTTAACAAATACTTTTCCCCCATTAAGATGATTGTAAATCCACATTAATGAAAACTTGTCGATATACTTAATACATGATGTCATCTAACCGCATGTTCTATTGAAATAGAGGCTCGCGGTTGTTGTATGAGGAGGAAATTATGTTCACGTAATTGGCACATTCGGAAATTCACACGCAAAAAAAAAAAAAAAAAAAAAAATGGTGCACGTCACGAGACCGACACCCACGAGTCATACAGCCCACAAGTCATACAGCTCACAAGTCATACAGCCCACGAGTCATACAGCTCACAAGTCATACAGCCCACTAGTTATACAGCCCGCGAGTTCGACACTGAGTAAGCCCACGAGTTCGACATTAAGTAAAATAAGCCCATTCGAGTTGTACAGCCCATGAGTTCGACACTACACACAAAAGGCTCACGAGACCGACACTATGCAAACAAAGCCCACGAGACCGACACTACGCTTAAAAGGCTCACGAGACCGACAATAGGCAAAAGAGGCTCACGAGACCGAAACTAGACAAAGAAGGCCCACGAGACCGACAGGATGAACAGCGCCACCTATAGACCAATTAATTGTATAGCGTGTCCAGATAATTAATGGTATATGGAAGGTATGAGAGATGGGAAAGCAGAGTTACTAAGGGATTACCCCGTCAATTGCCCTCCCTCATCCCCTGAACTGTTCAGGATCTTTTATTGTGTTTGCGTGTTTGAGTGATTGTGAACAAATAAACAAAATTCAGTGAAAGTCCATGAGATGTTTCAACATTAAGTTCGAAAATTCATTCTTTATCCCTGGCTTTTATAGTTTGTTCTTGAGACTGTGCACATACGGGACGCACCTGCCTGTGCTCATTCCGCACTCCTCCCACATATACGTCTTTGTCTCTGATGTCTATTATTCTTGTTATGTCGGGCAAGATATACTCTTCTATACGCCCTGGTAGGGCGCTGAACTGTGTATACTTCGTTGTTGTTTTTACTTCTCTTCTATTCTTAATTCAATGTAACCTTTATTCGACAATAGCAACACTGTATCATGTCTATTTGTGCGTGAAATGTGAATACATCACTGTAATCTATAATCATGTACACCTGTATGTATTTATTGTGAGTTTGATCTGGCAAGCCTGGTATCGGAAGGTTTCTATCATCCTCTCGCTCTTTCTGTCTCTCCTATTATCCCCCTTACCCATGAGCATCATGTTGGACCCCCTTCTTTTATTGCATAACGTATTGTATCATCGGTTGCCAAAGGGTCAAGCTTATAGCTTATTATTGGCGACCGTTCTGTATGGTAATTCATAACACATGTATTGTAATTGTGTCTCAAATGTACACGTCGATTTTGTAATCAAAATTGTTGAAATTGTTGAAACTAGCTCTAATGAGTTTCATGTTTGTATATTATTATGTTTGATTATGTCGAAAAAAAAATTGTAAATGATGCCATACGGAGAATGAATAAATCAAATCAAATTAAATCAAAATGCCAAAACGCCCTCGTTTCCTTTTCCGCAAAACATATACCGGTATACAGCTGCTTGGAAAAAAAAAAATTATAATGATATGGACATTCAGATCAACCAACTAGAATAATACCCAGGTGTGAAATGAGGTTTACAAGAAAATATTTCACAAAATGGTGTATGTTGCAGTGCATAATTGCTTTACATGATATAAAAGCGGAGTAGTCATCTGCAAAGGTGCTGATTAAGTTCAAATTCACAGAGAATGATATAATCGTCTATCAAGGTACCATGAAGGATTCGGAAAAAGAATATGCATCCTTAAAAACAGCTATTATTTCATGAAAATGTACCGTTTTGAGGAGAATAATTTCACAAATACAAGCCACAAATCGAGATGAATCGCTGCGATATAAAACGTTTTCATCCTTTGAAATATCATACATTATAGTAACAGAAAAAAAAATACAAGTTGAACTCCAAGCAAGCGGGTATAAGCAGGAGGATAGGATATCTAATACGAAATAATTAACTAGTGAAGCGAGAGAGAAAAGGGCGAAAAAAACGAAAAAAAACTTACATCCTGTCCACGGTCTATCTAGAAATTGGGACAGCCTATTATAAATAGCACGATTTCATCTAAAATCAAACCATACAATGTTCTTACCCTCATACATTTTTTTTTTTTTTTTTGGGGGGGGGTTCTATGAAGAGGACAATTTTATTTATAAGAGAGATGAATTGGTAACAATGTCGCTCCCCGTAGCGTGACGGAAATGCCCTTTAAAAGCCAAACGTGTAGAAATACATAGTTACTTGATGTCGTTGATAATCATTATGTAGATGGTGATGTTCAGTTAGTTACAATCTCTCGCTCGATAGCGTGACGAAATTGCACCCGCTAGTATGTAATTTTCCCCTTCATGGAACACCCTGTACAGGTAATTGACATGTAGATGGCGCTATTCATCCTGTCGGTCTCGTGAGCCTTCTTTGCCTAGTGTCGTTCTCGTGAGCCTCTTTTGCGTACTGTCAGTCTCGTGAGCCTTAATTGTGTAGTGTCGGTCTCGTGGGCTTTCTTTGCTTAGTGTCGGTCTCGTGAGCCTTTTGTGCGTAGTGTCGAACTCATGGGCTGTATGACTCGTGAGCCGTATAACTCATGGGCTGTATGACTCATGGACCTATTTTTGATGTCGGTCTCGTGGACCGTATGACTCGTGGGTGTCGGTCTCGTGGGATAACCCCAAAAATTGTATACGATTCTTCATTTTTTTCTGCTCGAAACAAAAATATACGCAGCAGAGCGACAAGATTCTCTTTCACTGTCACAGTGGAGTGACGCGATAGACGATACTCGTATAAGAATATAAGGCTTTAAATCACGCAAGTACAGCATGACCCATGTTTCCTTTGACATTCAGCTTTAAATAAAGTTGCATTCATGTCATCTTCATCGTCAGTTACATTATCTGTCACACATTTATTTGTATTTACATTATTACAACAATACAGATTGTTATTTTCATATAAGGTTTTATGTTGGAAATCATTGCTAGCACTGCTTCTATTTGCAATATCACTACCTTTGATGCTGCTACTTGCAAATCCTAGTAGTCCTCACGTCATTCATAAACTAATTCATTGTAATATAAATATCTCGCATAACTGAAGGAGAATGTCTATATTATCCGAAATGGACATGATTGGTATAGTATTAGGTGATGTTCATATTATCATGGCGGCTTAAGTTACATATATCTATTAGGATGACAGTTGGTAATAATACGTTTACATACCATGTTCCCGGCGGCCACGACAGTCACCTTTCCCCCAGGACAAGGCTCTTGGTCCTTGGCGGATACCGTCACAGACAGTGAGAAATCTTATCGTGACCTAATGTAACTTGAATGCGAAGAAAAATAATTGAGAAAATCTCACGACCCACTATTAACCCATTCTGGATCGATGAATCGAATGTTCAAAAGTTTCACATAGAAACCTGCTGGCAGGAAATTAATGGCAGGCAGAGGGTTAATCTGTACAGGGCAAATGGGTGTGCCGTCAGCAGTGGCCTCTGGGATCACCTTGTAAACGTAGCATTACATGAGAAGCGATTGTTCACTGTCACTCCATGAAAGGATTCTGCTATAAGAACTATAAAATGTATGCAATTTCGTAAACACTACACTTTAATCACGTATTTAGTCCTAAGCATAATAAGGATGATGAAACTGATTTGAGTTACAATATTGCAGTTTCATACGTATTGCATATTCCACAAAATAAATTGGAACTCGGGTGACTTCTGAATGTATGCATCTAATACATTTTACACACAACTCTTGGTGTTCATTTTTTCTTCTGAATCCATGCAAGCATTGGCACATGAGTCTAGGCTGACGTTTGACAAACGTAAGGAGAGGGATACCGTCTCTTCGCTCTGCCCAGAGATGAGGGATACCGCGTCCATATTTTCAGCCTGGTTTGTAGAGTCAGAGAGACCAGGACTCATGACACTTCCTGCAGGAAAATCAGGCAGGGGTTGATCACAAATGTTGTTATCCCTCCTACTGAGGTAAACACTCCACATGTTTTGCGCACGAGGGTAGTACCCGGATGTGTTTCCACCTCTGGTGCGCGTGAGATTTACATAATGCGACATGGCAGTCGTCACGCTTGGAGGGTACCTATTGTAGTGCTCCGATGCTTTGGGGTTAAATCCTGAGCGGTTGTACAAGAAATCTATGGGGGTGGGTTTCTGCTGCCGAGGGGCGTCCAGACACGACGGATTGCTCCCCCACCGGACAAGGTTTGTATATCTGACAGATTCTCCGCTTATCATAGGTCTAAACAATTTTCCTTCTCCACGGAGACGACCCGCTTTGCTCGACCAATGTCTTCCGGTGATATTTACGTAGTCTGCATTATCAATAATCGCGTGATGGCCTGTGTTCACAGCCTCCATGGGTGAAGACCTTGAGACGTTATCGAAGTCTGGAATGACTTCGTAAATCACATCTTTCTCGTCACCTTGTGAGAGACTTCTCCTCACACGAGAGTGCATCAGCTCGAGGTGTGGTTTGAAGGAGTCGAATCTCGACAGGGGTCGTCTCTCCTGCATGCTCACAGGGGACTCATCAGCAAACAAGGGCAAGTCATCTACTGCTTCAGGGCGTGGGGATCGTGGTGTAACGATGGATGGAACACGCTGGCTTTGCGCTGAGTCCGATGTGGGCGGAGTTGGACGCCTACCACTGAAGTCCATATGTGCTGACTGGGAAATACAGGGGTTGCTCTCGGAGGCACTTTGGTCGGTGAGGTTGGATTTGATGTGGAGGGAAGTGGGCGCCAAGGTCATCGACAGCACATCGTTTGTTTGTCGCTGCTTTTCTCGAACGTTAATTTCAATGATCATTTTGTGAAGGGACCTTCCGCAATGAAAGATGAAAGCTAGAAGTATAATCACGCAAGTTAAAAGAAGGGCCAAGAGTATCCACTGAGTCAAATCACTTCCCTGAATATTGGTGACTTCTGCTTTCTCCCTCTCATTTCCGCGTAAGATCACAAAGTGGTTCATATTCAAGAGATTCCGACGTGAGAGATTTTCCATGGCGTCAAACTGTAGTTCGTCAATCCAGATGCGAACTGATAGATTGGATGCAAGTGGCAAAACAAATGACATGTTTTCAATGCCGTTGAAGGCTACTTTTAGATTTTCAAGAGAATTCAAACCAGTAAAAGCACCAACCGCCATCTCTGTAATAGCATTCCACTGCAGATCAAGTTCTTTCAGTGCTGTAAGACTACTGAAAGTATTTGCTGACACTCGCGATAAGTTGTTGCAGGAGAGATCGACTCTTTCGAGGTGCGAGATGTTTCCTCCCCAGTCGTCTTCTATGTAGCGAATGCTGTTGGACTGCAGGAAAAGCTGTTTCACCGAACCGAAAGCTGTCGACTTGTTCAGTGACGAAATATCATTATATGACAAGTCAAGATGTTGTAGACTATGCAGGTCCGCAGCCCAGGCGTACTCAAGATATTTCAATTCATTTTCCCACAGGTACAAACTAGAGAGAGAAGTAAGCCCCTCGAACATCGCTTTCGTCAGGAAAATTATGTTATTTGAAGATAAGTCGATTGTCTGGATAAGGGAGTCGTTCCCCGCCCAGTGCCTGGTAAAGCTGTTTGAACCTATTTTATTGTTGTTAAGGAAGACTCTCCTCAAACTTGCCATGCCACGGAGAGCGTCTCGCTGGATGTACCGGATCCTATTGTGATCGAGGAACAAGTTGGTCAGAGCAGGGAGACCGCGCAAAAAGCCAGTCTCCATGCCTTCTATGCCATTGCTCGAAAGCATCAAATTTTTCAAATTGGCGTACGACGTCTCCACGACTTGACTACAGTGCTTGAGATGGGCGGACAGAGGCACTGGGTTAGGCCTGATGGAAAAGCCGCGCAGATCGCTGGTCTTGAGTTGCAGCTTGGAACAGTCAAAGCTGAGGCCAGAGTTCCAAGAACGCTTGTTGCCGTCTTGAAGGCAACACTCTGACAAATCTTCTCCCGCAGTTAAGCCCGCAGTCATGACGGAGAAGAGGAGATTGACTGTGACGAAGATCATATCGCTGTAATGAGTGCTGACAGTTACCGCTAGAATTTTTAGAATTAATGCGCTGGCTATACTGAGAGAGGGCATCGAGGTTTCACGAAAGACACGTGCTGTAATGATGTTGACCCGCAATGGTAGTCCGGTTTATAGCGTCGGGGGAAGGCAAGAAGCAATGAGAGTATATATCACCTCATCAAAAGTCTTAGATACGTCTACGTACATTTTCTTCTTTCACACGAACTGCGTGGATCGGAAGCGGAGAACTGGTATTATCTCAACAAATCTGTGTACTGCCTATACTGCCTATGTGACAAGAAAAAAAAAACAGCTCCTTTTCATTTGAGCAATGAAAACACAACTACAAGTCATCGTCTCGCTGAAGTGGGGTGGTGGATGTATTTTTTTTCTCTCACGCTTATACTTGCCTCGTAGGCCTCATCTTTACCAGTCAAACTGAAAGCGAATCTAGGTAGCATAAAACGAACGAACCCGTTGTTGTATTGTCTACTTCAGAGCCATGCTTTGTTTTGTTTTTCCATTGTTTGAGTACCAAGACTTCCTTGTTTTGAAGGATGCGCGAATGAGAGCAAAATGACACACTTTCCAGGTCTTTGAAAATTAAATGCAACTCTTCTATAAGTATGAAAGAGTTGCATGTACATAGGACAGTGATGTGTGTAGAATTGTTTTGTTTATTATTCTAAAGTATTAAAATCATTCTGGTCAAATGTCTAGTGGCTGGACTTCTTGAAAATGTTACTCTTAGATGATTATATTTTAGAAAGCTGTGATGCATTTGTTTTTCAAATTTATTCTAAAAAATATATTCGTTTGATACATATGAATCAACAGAAAAATAAAGAAGGAATGGCATCATCACATAGGCCCGAATTCACGAAGGTGGTACAAATGTGTCCATGGTTTAGACCATGGACAAAGACCACAGTTTGTTTTTGTTTTTGTTTTTGTTTTGTTTTTTAATGGGGCGCCAAGTGTCGCATGGCCTATTCGTGAATTCGGGCCATATAGTTTGCACGATTATACCACGTGACCTTATGACATTATAATTATTAACACTGTGAGCTCATTTCTTTTTTTCCCGACCTATTCATTAAATTCCATCTTGAAGACAGAATAACGTTCTTTCAAACGAAATGGTAGCTCCATCAAGAATTCGGGCAGATACTCATTACATCAAACTCTACTCGAGATATAAAACTGATAAACCTCTTCGGAGAGCATGGGACAGAGTGATCGATAACTTTTGACAGTGATCAAATCAAAGCATCGCATATCAATTTGTTGTGTAGACCATAGTCATGGAGCAGTATGATGATATAAAGTACTTTGTGAGGGTCCGACACACCGGTTGTTTCATGTTCTGTCTGAGAAGATGGCTTGAGAGCTCATATTCAGCTCCACTGCCTGGTTTTCCATGGGTCATGCAGCTTGCTCTTTGCAATAAATGACTGAAGCGGGATCGCTTAACGTGCATGAATGTGACTCTTTTACACACGGGACCTCTATCTTAAATCATATCCGAGGGACGGAGTGTTTTGATATACTTACACACAACATTGCTAGCTCAGCTCGACCGGGAGCTGGACTCGAGAATCGAACCCGGGTCATTTGGATTGAGAGGCAGACGTACTATCAACTGAGCCGAATCACCGCCCAAAAAGACGTAGGCAGGCGCCTTGTGCTGCCTTTTCATAAATGAATGCCCAAAGGGTAATATAGGTGGGGGTGAAAGTTGATTTCCGTAATAACATAGTGATATTATATATTGTTAGGCTCCAGTTATGTGAAGGAAATGGGTGGCTGGAGCAAGTTTTACAATTCTTGGAACCTCAGTCGTAATACCGACGGAGCAAGAATGCATCTTATTGAATCAAAGCCTGGACTAATTTTAATCTCATGGAGACTTTTTTTTTTGGGGGGGGGGGGGAAGATTTGTAAGTAGACAAGTAAATGTTATTATTATTGTTATTATTATTATTGTTATTATTATTATTATTATCATTGTTATCATCATCATTATTATCAGTTTTACAGCTTCTATACAACCTTTTCGTTGTAAAAAATGTTAATCTACTTCTGCCTTCCAAAGAAAGAGAATAGGCCTAATTTTAATTCTTACACCAACTGTTTAATTCTTAAACCAACTCATGACATACAGAAAATGAGGAAAAGATACCATCGGACTATCGGAGCCTCCCCGATATTCGGGTCTGTCGGACCCTCGGATAGCACATGTGTGAGACCCCGGTCTGTATAGGGAATGCCCCCATACATATGAGTAAACGGACCAATAGACTCAATAAAATGAGGAAAAATACTCAATGAGAGCGAGCATTTTGTTACAACCGGACGTGCACACGTGATTATATTTATAGGCCTATATGCACAAGTTGAGTACTATCTATACTGATGGATATACATTGTACAAGCTATGCATGTTGGCCATAATTAGGAGTGTATACTTTGATCTGACGTGCAAGGGAAAGGAAACTGACTGAGGTTAGCACTGAAACTCCAAGCCATTTCAACTGTTAAATTTGTCGGACGTCTCTGGGTTTGTGTGGGTATGTGTATGTGTGTCCGTCTGCGTTTGTTGATGTTGTTGTTTTGTTCTTTATTTTCCTTTCTAAATCTATTCTACAGGCTGGCAGCAGTTTCGAATGTTTTAACTGGCGATTTTCAGTCTCGATTGTGATCCGTGCTTTGTTCAGCATCACGTATCATAACTTCGGCTATCCGGGTATATTACTTTTGTCTATCTTATTTTCAAGCAGTATTTAAAAATAAGTAATGAGTGTGACTCTGTCCAATCAGCATCTTACTCGGATACGAGTCATTCAACCCGTCTTTGCATTGTCTTTCTGTGACACTGCATTTTTATGCCTCCGCCACGAAGTGGTGCCGGAGGCACCACTTCGTGTCTGACTGACTCACCATTGTCTTGTGTACATTCTTATCGCAACAATCTGTACTGAGACCACAAGTTATCATTCATTTGCTCTCATCTCTTTGCTATTGTCTGGATATTCAAAATTCTTTTGCACACATGCAGATGTAGAATGTGATTCATGTACTGCACATAGTACATTTGCATAGTATGGGAGGAAGGCCCGAGGCCTATAGTAATGGGCTTACGGATCTTTAATGATATTTGATCTGGATTTTATGTATGAATCCGATAAATATGAATTTTAAGCAATCAGTTGTTTCATTGGGCACTCTTATAGATCTCAAACATCAGTAGTAATCATTTTATGTAACCTTGTGGGTGTGCGCGGTGGTGCTACCGTCCGTCCGTGCTGTCACACAACATGTATTTTTCAGAATTATTACGCGGGGGCGAAAGGTGGTGTATACTGTGCATGAGTATGAGTACACACAAGTACTGTTTTACGCTCGACTGTGTATTAGTGTATTGGCTCAGAGTGGTGTTACTTTGACTACGTTAGTATCAGGTAGTCTCGGAATATATTGAGAAGAATATATATTATTATAAATGGTGGCTAGTACTGTTTAATACACAGACCCATCGGTACATGTATAAGCCTATGTCCCGATGATGATCAAGTCAGCTGTGTGATTGCTCGACATGAATTGAATTCATGACTCCTACATCGCTGTTTTCTCTGTTCGATGTCTGAATTGGTACATTCTTTTGTATTTACTATATGCATATACAATAATATGTTTATATACACGACGGGAATGACATTCACTGTAGTCGCTACCAGTCATCCATCTGATATGACAGGACAATTTATTTTGAGTATTGATGAATCCATGATTGAAACGTAAATTATATCTTTTAATTAATGATGTGTTATAATAAGCTGGTATATAGGATTACAGTTATTACAAAAGTAACACGTATGAGAGATATGTACAGATTATAAGATAAATTTTTATTCATTTCATATATACTTACCTGTGCTATTGTCCGTCCGTGCTGGCATACTCACCTTTTCAGACTGTCTGTGCGCGGCCATACAGCCAAGCACCATGACTTGCCTTTGATATTCGAATTTTCAGTTTTAAGGTAACTTTTTTTTCAGTAAGTATAAAGCACTAGATGAATAGATTGTCAGCATGAATTAAGTCGCCCAAGAAGAATACGTGTACTTTTATGATCTAAATCCCCTCTCCGGTAACTGCAGCTCACTCAATTTGGGGGAAAGTTATCAAACTGAGGTGGGAGTGAGTATGGATCAGTTAGATAATTCTCCTTGTGTTTTTTTTTCTTCTGAACGTTTCAGTCTTTGTTTTTGTGTTTGAGTAATAAGTCTAGATATCCGCATGTAAAAGGCAAGACGATTGTGCGCGGGGTGTGGTATATATAAACATTTTTGTTAGGAAAACAGCCGAATATATATATATATATATATATATATTTTTATATTTTTTTTTTTTTTTGGGGGGGGCAGACTGAAATTGACATCCAGAGCAGTTTATAGACTTCGTCTTTCTCATCATGGTTTACAGTCTTATCACAACAATCTGTACGGAGACCACAAGTCATAAAACCATTTGCTTTTTTTTTTCTTTTTGCTTTTTTTTTTAATTCTTTTGCACATGCATAGATGAAGACGGTGATTCACGTACTGCACATAGTATTAGTGCAATAACATGATATGGGGAGGAAGGCCCGAGGCTTATAGTAATAGCCCTATATCTGGATCTTATGTATGAATCCGATAAACAAGAAGAATTTTAAGAAATCAGTTGTTTCATTTGGCACTCCTATAGATTTTAGTCGTAATCATTAAACATGTAACTTTATGTGGGTGTGCGCGCATGTTAAAGGGTGGTGCTACCGTCCATCCCTGCTGTTACACAACATGTATTTTTCAGAATGATTACGCGCGGGCGAAAGGTGATGTACTGTGCATGCAGTATGAGTACTTTTTTACGCTCGTCTGTGTAATAGGGAATAGGCTCAGAGTGGTGTTACTTTGACTACGTTAGTATTAAGTAATCTAGGAATTTATTGATAAGAATAGGTATTATTATAAATGGTGGCTGGTACTGTTTAATACACAGACCCATCGGTACATGTATATTGGCCTATATCCCGATGATGATCGAGTCAGCTGTGCGATAGTTCGACATGGATCGAGTTCATGACTCCTATATCGGTGCTTTCTTTATTCGATGTCTGTACTGGTACATTTTTTCCCTCGTATTTTCTAAGCAGTCATCCACTCGATATGATAGGTTTGAATATTGATGAATTTATATCTAAAACGTATTTTTTTTAATGATTGATAGGTTATAGTAAGTTGATGCATAGGATAATAGTTATTACAAACGTAACACGTATGAAAGGTATTTACAGATTATGAAAGGAATTCTTATTTACCTCACCACTTACCTGTACTGCTGTCCGTCCGTGCTGGCACACTTACCTTTTCGACTGTACTCTGTGCGCGGCCGTCCGGTCATGCACCATGACTTGCAAGGTGGCTGTATGCACAATCATTTGTGAGGTGATTGACTGCAAAACAGGTGTACGGGTCTTGTCGGTTAACGATGTACTCTGAGGGTATTGCATGTTTTGTTTTTTTTACATATATTGATTATTATTCACATGCTGTTCAAGTTTTTTTGTTTAAGTGATCAGAATAGATTTACTGTTGAATTGTTATTGGAAATAACAGTGCTGTGTAATATGTGTAAACTTATTCTGATATTGAGTTGACAATGTGCGATATATATATATATATATATATATATATATATATATATATATTCTTTGTGGTCTCCACATTGTCGCTCCTTTTGTTCAACACAAATAATATACACTTTCTTTGTATATTTTTCTCCCAAAATGGATTTATTGCGTGAAAGCTTTAATCTGTTTATTACTCATCCACTTAGCATGATAAGCTATAGCTCATTTTCATGTGTATCTTGATTTTTTATTTTAAAAAAACCCCAACATTCTGCAATATCTGTTTGCCATTAACAATTTTTATCGACACCTTGATTACATCCATATTTTGTCAAGAGGATAGCCAATGTCCCATGTAGAAAAACAAGAAGATTAATTTATGAGACCTGCAACGCAGACATATTATGCTTTGTGCTGAAAATTAATGTTTTTTCATACACTTATTCAAGTCTGTTTATGTGTTCTATGTTCATTGTTTATGTCGTCAGAATTCTTTGTTTATTTGTGTTTGCCTACTCGCTGTACTCTCCATGAACTCGGAATTGTTTGTGCTTCACTTATGCCAGAATATGTCTTTCTCTTGCAACCTCACCATTATTGATATGCCGTTATGTAGATCCTGCTTTTCATTATGGCTAATAGACCCAACCTAGCATTTGATTCCCTTGATGATGATGAACTCTTTGATTTGTTTAGACACTCCCCTACAGAATCAAGTCGGAATAATTCACATTCATCTGCTTTTATTGATAATTGTTTTGCCAATAATGTTAATTCGTCTTCACAAGACTTATATAATGATTTTGATTTTGAATATGATCCGGCCCAAATTTCTTCTAAGTATGTTACAGTTGATCAGTTTAAAGGTATCGTGAAAAATTTTTCTGGAAATATTTTTTCTATGTTACATTTAAACGTCAGGAGTATCAATAAGCATTTTGATGAATTACAGATATTATTAGATAATCAAAATAAACAACAAATTTCAGTTATAGGTTTAACTGAGACATGGTTATCATCTGATATTAATTTACCGTATGCAATAAATGGTTATAATTTAATTGTTAATAATAGATTGAATAGGACGGGTGGTGGGGTAGCGTTTTATTTGTCTCATGAATTTGATTACAACGTTTGCGATGAGTTAAATTCAATGAATGATATTATAGAATCTTTATTTGTGGAAATATCTGTTCCACAAAGTAAGACTATTATAATTGGTATTGTTTACAGACCCCCTAGTTCTAATCCTAATGATTTTTTGAATTGTATTGCAAATGTGTTAAAGAGTCCCCTTTTTATTAATAAAAATATTTTTGTAATGGGTGATTTTAATATTGATTTGATAAAAAATGATATCATGTCACAAAGGTTTCTTGAAATACTTTTATCAGCCTCATTTTTGCCTTTAATCTCGAAACCCACACGTGTTACAAATCATTCCGCCACCCTCCTTGATAATATTTTTGGTAATTTATTACAATTTTTAGATTCTTCTATAATTTTATCCGATATGACTGATCATTTCCCAGTTATGGCTTGGTTTAATCTTAAGCATGCGGTCAATAAGTTTCATGTTCCTCCAACTAGACGAAGAGCCACACCAGAAAATTTAGCTAGCCTTGGTGCTAGCTTAGAAAGAGTTGATTGGTCTGGTGTTTGTGATAATGATGATGTTAATGTATCATGTGATAATTTTTTAGAGATAATTAATAGAAATTTAGATGAATATATTCCTAAAATAAAAGATAAGTTAGTTAATTATAAAACATCCCCTAAGCTTCCATGGATTTCTAAATCCCTTTTGCGTTCTGTGAATAGGAAAAATAGGTTATATTATAGATATAAAATGAAAAAAACTGAAGAGTCAAAAAGGAAATATACATCGTATAAAAATGTTTTAACTAAAGTTTTACGATTTGAAAAGAGGAAATATTATGCGATTCAGTTAGAAAAATATAAACATGATATGAAGAATACATGGAAGGTATTGAAACAGGCCATGAATGTATCAAAAAAGAAATCAAGTATTACAAAAATTCGATTCGATGATAGAATTTTTGAAGATTCTGGTGATATGGCAAATATTTTTAATTCTTATTTTTCAATGATTGGAGAGAATTTGGCGAAAGAAGTACCACCGTCTAATACACATTTTTCACATTTTTTAGGTGAATCTAATTCTAGTTCTATTTTTTTCGTTCCAACTACTAAACATGAAATAATGGATATTGTTACTGGAATGAATAACAAGCGCAGTGCGGGTTATGATGACATAAGTAATTTCATTTTAAAGGGAATTATATCTTCAATTGTGGACCCACTTGTACATATTTTCAATAAATCTATGTTATATGGCGTTTTTCCTGATCAAATGAAAATTGCTAAGGTTGTCCCTTTATTTAAAAAAGGAGATGATCTTGATGTCAGCAATTATAGACCCATTTCTTTACTTTCATCCTTATCTAAAATTTTAGAAAAATTAATATTTAAAAGAACAATTAATTTTCTTAACTCTCATAATGTTTTTGTAAACTCTCAGTTTGGGTTTCGTAGGAAACAGCACTATTCACGCTCTATTGAAGTTTATTGATAATGCCGCGCATACAATAGATAATCATTCACATCTTGTTGGTATCTTCCTGGACTTCTCCAAGGCCTTCGATACAATTAATCATGACATTTCATTTCATAAATTGTCACATTATGGCATAAGGGGGAAGGCCTTGGAGTGGTTCAGGAGTTACCTGCAAAACCGAAAACAATATGTATCTCTGAACGAGAATAACTCAAGTTTCAAACTTATTAAATGTGGCGTCCCTCAGGGTAGTATATTAGGTCCTTTACTTTTTATTGTTTACATCAATGATTTTTGCAGGTCATCTGATACACTCTCATTTATACTTTTTGCTGATGACTCAAATGTTTTCTTTTCCCATCAAGACCCAGTTACTTTAATTGACACCGTCAACTCTGAATTGAAAAAAGTGACTCAATGGATAAGAGCTAATAAATTATCACTTAATCTTCAGAAAACTAAGTATATGCTTTTTAGTAAATCCATAGAAACATTAAGCACAGATCTTATTTTTGATGGTACTCACTTAGAACGTGTATCCCACATAAAATTCCTTGGTATTACAGTTGATGATAAACTTTCGTGGAGGCCTCATATTATCAACATAAGTAAAATAATTTCACGAAATATTGGTATTATCAACAGACTTAAGTTTCACATTCCATCGTCGTCTTTGTTAACGTTGTATTTTTCTTTAATATTACCTTATCTTAATTACGGAATTTTAGCATGGGGTAGCGCCCATCAAACTTTATTAGATAAATTATTATTGTTACAAAAGAAAGTACTTCGTATTATTTGTGGGGTTTCACCACGTTCTCATTCAGATTCATTGTTCATTGAATATAAGATTTTAAAAATTTAAGATTTGTTTCTTTTTCAACTGGGCCAGTTCATGTTCAATTATAACACAAATGCTCTTCCCAATATTTTTAATTCAATGTTTCCACGAAATCAATCTTTTCATGATTATCCTACTAGGAGGTCTAATGAGTTTCACTTACCCCTTTTGAGAACCTTATTAGCTCAGAACACATTTATATACATCGGCCCTAAATTTTGGAATTCATTAGGTCCTGAAATAAAAAATTCTTCATCGTTATACATTTTTAAGCGTAATTTGAAATCATTTTGTTAAATTCTAGCTGAGATATTTATTTTCATTACCTATACAGGTTACAGCAAACATGAGGGTCATCATCGGTTATTTAATTCATTATTACGCAGTGAAAAACGGCATTACTAGGCAATGAAATACGGCATGTTATTTGCATAATTTCTACACAGCTGCGTGCAGTCACCAGCTGTTCGAAGCACCTCATCAATTCTCTCTTCCGTTTCTCTTGTTCAGCGTGTAGGCATTCTCTATCTTTCCTCTCCCTCCCTCTCCCCCCCCCTTCTCTCTCATTTCTCTCTCTCTCTCTCTCTCTCTCTCTCTTTCTTCCTTTCCCTTTCTTCCACTAATTCTGTTTTTGTCCCATTCCGTTCGATTGTATCTCCTTAGTTTAGTTATGCCATGTTGTTGTGTGTAATGTATTTGTAATTGTATGTGAAGTACTGTATTTTTGGAAGAAATTCTTGAGTGGTCCACAATCTACAAGCACTGCTTTTTAGTGGACCTCTCAGTTCTCTTTTTTTTTCTCCTCAAAATATAACTTTGTATTTTCCCGTATGTATACATGATTCATCTCTATTAGTTTGTTGTATATCGTTAATCCTTCGCACTTTGTACTGTATACATGCTTATGATGGATTTTCTGATTTACCTCGTGTTATGTTTTGTTGGAAAGAAAATGAGAATGAAATAAATGAATTGAATTGAATTGAATTGAATTGAATTGAATTGAATTGAATTGAATGTTTTCGGGTTGTCCGTCCGTCCGCATTCGTTTACACGATAACTGGAGTAATATTGACTGGAATTTTACCAAACTTTGTCCAAGTATAAAGTATGATGGGGCAATTACCTGGTTAGATTTTGGGTGAGATCGGTCAAAGGCCAAAGGTCAAAGGTCAAGGTCAAATCATGAAATTGTATTTGTTTACGCGATAACTCAAGACTGGATCGAGCAAATTTCACCAAACTTTGTCCGAGGATGATGTATGATGGGACAATTACTTGATTAGTTTTCTTAGAGAAATAGGACAGAGTTCAAAGGTCAAAGATCAAGGTCAAATCCTAAAATTTATCTGTTTACGTGATAATTCAAAACTGGATGAAGCAGCTTTCACCAAACTTGGTCCAAGGATGGTGTATGATGGGGCAATTAGTTTAGTAGATTTTAGTGACATTGGCAAGAGGTCAAAGGTCAAAAGGTCAAGGTCAAATGCTAAAAATTTTGCTATTTCCCCATATCTATGCAATGCCCGAAGGTATTTTCTTGAAACTTAGTGTAGACATGTACTACTGCGTAAAGATTCTCCAGAGAGTTTCATGTCAGAAGGTCAAAGGTCAAAAGGTCAAAGGTAAGGTGAAAATGCTACAATTTCACTTTTCTCGCAAATGGTTCAATGCACACTTATTTTCATGGAACTTCGTACATACGCATGTACTGACTGGCAGGGATTATCTAAGGAACTTAGGGGTCATGGGTCAATAGTCAAGGGGTCAAAGGTCAAAGTCAACTCCTCAACATTTTACTATTTCCCTCATATACTAGTATATGCAATGCTTTCATTATTAGTTTTAAAACTTAATATATACATGTATTACCTGATGGAGATTCGCTGGGAAATTTCCAGCCAGGTCAAAGGTCAAAGGTTAAGGGTCAAAGGCCAGGTTTAAATGCAAAGAAAAAATCTATTTTGTACTGTAATTACACTCTTTCTTTCTTCATACCTTGAGAATACTCATTGCATTAAATTATAAAAGGGTCGGTCAGAAGTCAAGTAAAAATCCTCAATTCCCCAAATATGTGTACCTGCACTCCTAGACAATTATAGTAAACCCAGTTCAAGGAAAGTGAACATTCAAGATATTTCTGACAAACCTGTCATTTCAGTATTTTGCCAGTTATGTGAAACTGTCATTACACATTGTGAAGACATTGTACTATACACCTATTAGGAGAATCTAGGTGTTTCTAGGTGTTTGTGTTTGTTTTGTTGGTTTTTTTTTGTACTGGCAATTATGGTGCACTATTATACTCATCCATCAGTTTCTCAAGTTTAAGGCAAGTTGCTGCACTAACAACTTTTGCGAAGGCAAAATATTCTTAATCTCCATGCTAATGGGTATCAACTGTATGTCCGTACGCTCCGGCACTACCTTAGATGGTGCAAACAAATACTCAGCATCATTAATTGTTCCCAGAAAAATTTAGAATTCAAATGTACTTGCGTTTTGAGTTTATTCCATAGTCTGATTTGATCTACAGGAGTATATATTGCAAGCCATGGATGTGTCTTATCCTTTAGACGAGTAACGAAACATTCCTTTCACCTGTTATCTTAGAAAGGAATTCGTCTAGTTGTTGCCAGGTATGGCAAGCTTTGTAGGTGCCCAGGGCTACTTTCGTCAGCGAAACAGTATGTAGGATTTGAATACATTACGGAAACGGTCTAATGCACATTCGCTCATTTGCGTCCAAAAGGCAAAGTGTTACTCATATTTGGGAACATTATTTTCCAATCCATCTTTCTTGTTCTGAAAGACAGATTCGCGGACGTTCTTTTATCAATATTTTCGTGGATTAAAAGCAATGATTCATGAGCAGTTTTCGTTGTGGGTTATTTCGACATTTGATTCTATACCGGGGATGTACACTTCTTTGAGTTGTAATGAGTAATGAATGCTACAGCGGCTGATATGAAGAGTTTGTTCGCAAAAACCGATAAGTCCATTTTTGAAGATTTTGAAGTACGGTCTCTGTCATAAAGTACAAAATAATACCTTTTAAATGATATATTGGTCACTACATATAAAGGTACATTTTTGGAGTTATGATCAAAAGAAGGAACAATTTTCTTATTGTTCTCTTTATTTTTCTTGACTTATCGGTTTTTGCAAACAAACTCTTCATATATGACTAGAGTTCACACATAGCGCTCACACAGAAATCAAAACAGTTACACGCTAAAGCACCACTATCTCTCTATCACAGACGTTCTTCGTTCAAGGTTTATTACGTCTAATCGATAATTTGCGTCGTGATAGAAACAGAGTCATACCTCTTCCGAAACCATTTGAAGGTTTCGTAAAGAATAAATCACTTAAAGAATAAATTTACTTTAGAGCCCGATCGCGTGACAATCCAAGAAGCGAAAGTTTAGCACAAAAGGGGGGAGCAGGGGAGAAAAAAAAAGAACAATAGGAAAGAAACATGCAGGGACACACAGGAGGAGCAGTGAATTACACGATTGGATGAATATTGACCCCCCAAAAAATGCTACTTCCTTCTTAAAACGAGAGTAGATAGTTAATTCTTTGTGAGTCATGATGTAAATCCCCTTGTGTGCCACACGTTATTCTGACACAGCAATGTAGTCATGCTTTGGAAAAACATTGTTTTTCAAATCAATGTAACTTTTATACTTATAGATTTTTGTTATCCTGGACATATAGCAAAAAAAAAAAAAGGTTTTAGTGAAAATGCCAAAGCCTTACTTTGATGTAAATTGTATGACGAATGAAATATAATTTTTCTGTTTTTCCATTTTGCGTGTACAAATAGTGACGGAAGATCCAAACGCATCGGTGGTTTGAGCAGAAGTGTGGAGAGTGACATAGCTGGGAAATTTCCCTTTCCAAACAAAACGTGGTATAACAACAAAATTGCAGAGACACACATAGCTTACTCAAACCACTTGTGTAATGCTGTGCGTAGAAGGAATCTGACTGTAACGGCTTCCGTCACATAGGTACCGCAGTTTCAGGGTAATAATGCAACCAATCGATTAGAATCAGAATGAGCAAAGCACTTACAGTTTAATTGAAGTCGAACCAAAAACGAGAGATTAAAATATCGGTTCCATGACATTTGCTCCTGCGAAAAATTGCTCCAATGAAATATCTGCACGCTAAGCCACACGCAAATTCTACCCACAAGCATAACCCTAATGCTGATCCTCACATCAAACTGAACCTAAAACCCTATCACAACTGTAACCCTAATTCTACATGTCGCAGGAGCAAATATCGTGTCAACAAAATATCACCTTCACGAGACATTGATATCGGTAATAAAACATGTATTTGAATCTTACAAGGTGATGGTGTGGTGGTATCACGATTCACCAATAATTTACACACAAATCTTTACTTATATATTTCTGATAGGTGAATTTAAAGAGGAAAATTAATTCTCTCTTCCAAATCAAATAATTACAGCATTGCATTGATTTAGCAATAATAACTTTTCTGAGACTTCAGAGACTGTGTTTGCTATTGGACGACACAATCTTTCACCCTCATGTGAGAACCTGTGAAAGAATTTTGAGGCAATAACCTTTTTTTTTTGGGGTGTGTTTGTGACTGATATTGGTTACTTGTTAGAACATTAGCAACTTGAAGGTGGATCAAACCCCAAAATACAGGTTGATTGAGTGAATGCAGCAATGCTAATAGAATACATCAGTGAAAGTTTGATGAAAATATGTTCAAAAGTCATGAATGTAGTGTACTTGAGATTGCTTTCAATTGATTTTGTGTCATGTAAATGTAAATATAGTCTTTATATGCTGAACTTATAATTTATGTGCTACTTAAATCATTGTCATGGATGGATATTGCAAATACATTGCGTGGAAACTTAATAAATTAAGCGAAATGATTTGAAAAGTTATGATTTTTTTTTTGAAGTTTTGGTGACGATACTGCTGGATCAGAAGACTACCACAGATCATGGCATCACATGATATGCACTACAATATAAAGAAAATCTAAAGAAAATTCAACATATCTTCACTCTTCTATGATAATGAAGAAAGCAGGGGGTAATTATGTGACTATGTCAGTAACAAGTCCAGGAAATGTTTATTTTTTTTTATATGAAGTGATATTTTGTGGAATTATCTTTATATTTTCTTCATATCGAAGTACATTATGTCATGTCATAATCTGTAGTCTAGTCTTTTGATCCAGTGGTCTCATCACCAAATTTCACAAAATTCATAACTTTTAAACTTGTCCTATTTTCCTCAAACTTTCACTGATAAATCCTACTAATATTGCTGCATTCACTCAATCTACATACAGATGCACTCATAACCTTTACTTTCTTTCTCTCCCTCATGCGCTTGACTATATTCTCTCTATAAAGTCAACCTGAGGAGAAAAATTAGTTTCCCCATATTAGAGCAACACCTCCTTTATCGTTGGCTGTATCACAATTATCTTTAATGGCTACCATTGTATGTCCACTCCTACTGTCTTGAGAGATGCCACATTATTCAAATACGACGAAGGTCAGCTCATTTAATTCTTTCGTAACTCATAGGAAATCATTTGTATGCAACGGCGACGACAATTTTGCCGCAATGGTCCCGAATGTGTTAATCAGTCTCAACTCCGAGAAGCGTATACACACACTGATTGTTCTCGTGCTAGAGTTCCCAATGCTGTCGCGAGTCTGCAGCATTGCATGTACGGAGCTCGACCGCAGCTCCGGCCCGCGAGCCCGCCACGTGCATGCACACCTTCCGACGGGCATTTACCACCTGTCCGTTCGGCTGCAAGAGAATGAAACGATATCATCGTGTAATCGATAACTACAATCTTTTGCATGGCTGAACGTCAATACAAAAGGTTTACATACACACTAGCACAATTTATTATAGGCACGCACTTTGAACTACTGATATATATATTTTTTTTTGTATGAATGGATCCACATAGAGTTTGGTGATAGAGTTACACATACGCAAACACAGCAGCGGCATTAATTTATCATGTGCATTCATCGCTGATGGCAAAAGACTGTCAGATGTATGCTCATTAATCATTTTCGTAATACCTCAGAAACCTACAGTTTAATCACTTCTAATTAATAACTTCAATACATACAAGAGATCTTCTGATTGAGAAATGTTCTGGTTTTGATAGCCCGATGATGATCATTGACTACCAATGTACTGTGGCAGTAGCTATTACTGGCCCTGTGATCCTCACAAAAGGATCACTTTAATATGAAATTATTGTCAACTCAGTCGTAAATTTTGCATAAAAGACTGAATATCACTTCAGCGTCAAGAACGCAATTTGTAAAGGCAAAAGTTATCAGGCGGTACTTCCATTTATGAAAAAACATACAACATAATTTCATCAGCTGACTCTATTGAGAATAATACTTGATCTTTGATGAGGCGTATTCCCTCTTGCAGCCCCTTGAATGTATACTAGGGCGAAGTGTTTTATGATAATACAATACAATTATGATAACCGCCGCCGTATATAAGCTGCAGCAAAATTTATGCATGAGAATTCCTTGGGCAGTGTACTTGAATATTCCTGCACTTTAATGCAATGTCACTACGAGTTTAATATAGAAAGGACTGAAGTTTCTTCTTCCTTGCCTGCCCCCCCCCCCCCCACTCCCCTGTAAATCGCTCTTCAATGTCAGATTCTCAAGATGAAACCAACCTACAACGAGTGTCATATCCTTACATAATATGACATGGCATTTACACATATCTATTCATATAAATGTGTCAATTTCCTACTCTCCTCAGAGTAGCTGTGTTGTCATTGTCCTTGTTCTTTATACCCTATGATATTCATCTCTCAGAAAAGGCAGTTGGAAATATTTCATATTTTTCACTGTGTTCATAAGACTGCATAAAGGACAAGTCCACCTTCATAGACATGTGGATTGCGTGAATGCAGCAATATTGGTAGAACACATTAGTGAGCGTTTGAGGAAACTCAAGACAATCCCTTCAAAAGTTATGAATTTTTAAGTTTCTGATCAGTCACTGCTGGAGGAGAAGACTACTACAGCTGGTGATGTCACATGTGTACAACGATATAAAGAAAATACAAAGAAAATCAACATAGTTTCACTTTTCTTTCATGATAAAGGTACACTTGACCTGCCTCTTTTCGAAGGCATAAAAAATGGGGAATTAGCCTTAACATACGTAAGTGACAAGTCGAGGAAGTGTGCATTGTGAAATTCTCTTTATGTTTTCCTTATATCGTTCTACGCATGTGACATTACATACTGTAGTAGTCTTCTCATCCAGCATTGATTACACAGATGCTTTACAAACTTTTGAACGGATTGTCAGATTTTTCTCAAACTTTCACTGATGTGCTCTACTAATATTGCTGCATTCACTCAAGCCACGTGTATATGAATGTGGACTTGTCCTTTAACTTACAGTAATTTCCCATTTTTGGGAGGAAGGCGGATTTCCAGCAGCACTGCAGTCATTTAGTAGAACCTGGAGTCCGGTCTTATCGGTGTCTAAACACAGCTCATCATTTCGAATTTCGCCAAGGTCTGTGTACTCAAAGAACTGGAAAAAAAAATAGAGTGCACATACAGTCAAACCTGTATATAGCGCCCACACAAGGGAGACAAAAAGAGGCTATTAACCACAGGTGGCCGCCATAGAAAAAATCGTTAACATGGTTTTTCTGGGGGGGGGGGGGATTAGTGGCAGTATATGGCAGGTGATCGCTAAGGCAGATTTGACTGCATGTTTATAATCATGTAACACGAAATATTAGAGGTAGGATCAAGCAAATTCAGTACTTGTTTGAGTGATTTAGTGTTTGTAAGCTGGTAGAAAGGGAACAAAAGAAAGAGAGACGAGGGATAACTGAGCCTCGCAGTTAGATACGTGTACGCAGGAAGCTAAGAGAGAGAAAGATTAAAAAAACGAAAAGCAACAGAGGGCACTATTCAACGGAAGTAATATTTTACAAACTCTTATACGGTAGGTTATGAATCTTAATAAAATTGCTACAAGGAAGTAGATAAACACTAAAAAGAACTGCACAGACTATATATTGAGTGAATTCTTGATGAATTAGGATAGAGGTCCAATTAATGAAACTTTCCATTTAACAAGCTTTAACTTTGCAACTGATTGTTAAATTGCCCTACATCGACGTAAATAAGCACTGAATTGATCAGTGCTTTAGTGGTAGCCAAGATAAAAATCATGGGCGTACGTACTCATTGCAACTGACCGACAAATTGCCCTAAATCGACGTAAATAAGAATAAAAACATCTCGACGGAAGAATGTCATGAATTAGAATAATTACGCAGTACCCGCTGCATACTGTAAGGATTAGAACCAACACTTGCTGTCGGGCGGAAGTTCGGTGGTGTAGTGGAGATTACGCCTGTCCGGAGATCACGAGGTCGTAGGTAGGTTCGAATCCTGCTCGAGTAAATGTACGCCCATTATTTTTTATCATGGCTACTACTAAAACACTGATCAATTCAGTGCTTATTTACGTCGATGTAGGGCAATTTGTCAATCAGTTGCAATGAAAACATCTCGACTGAAGAATTTCATGAAGTTTTAACTTGTTTCGACTAGATAGTAAGCAGTTCTCCACTTGTGTGGGGAAGTATCAGTGTAGCAGGAGCAATGAAAAACTAAATTCGCTTCGGATGCCTCTCTTGCTTGTTTTCTGTTCGATGATATGACTCACTATACTGTACAACATTCGCCATGTCCAGGTACCAAAATTGTCATATTCACTTGCCATTGAAGTAAAACTGGAGAGAAGTAATGCAGAATTAACAAGCTTTCTACAGATTTTATGAGCAGAACGATGTGTCAAAAAACAGGTATTTAAATCAGGTACAGTTTTGCTTTTGTTTTTTTCTTACTAGCTGTATCATCATTTGTATTCAGTCATACATTTTCTACCATCCTTTCCACTTGTAAGATTCTCCAGACCATAAATAAAAACTAAAAAAGGAGGGAAAAGACACGTTGGGAGTATAACGATACTCATGTTTTTTGACAGGCTAACTTTGGTTTACCGTTTCGCACAGCCTCATCCAGCTTTAACTAGTCTACCATGGACTATAAGCCATTGATGTGTACAGTGCACTCCCGTTATAACGAACCCGATTATAACGAAGTTCCGGTCACAACGAAGTAAAAATTCAGGCTGCGACATTATCCACTCTATGTATTGTTGTTGTTTATTTGCTCGGTTCTAACGAAATTTCGATATAACGAAAGAAAGCTGCCGGTCTCGAGGACTTCATTATAACGGGAGTCCATTGTATTTAGGATTTCGACTACCTCTTCGTCTCCCTTGGTCTTCTTATCATATTCCCTTATGAGGATAGCGCTAAATTGTAATGATCTTGGCAGAGATACCAACCTGGTTACCCCCAAGTCCATGGCAGCCCCATACAATCAATTGTTTTCCAGCCTGTCCGTTCTGGTCATTAGAGTCCAGGCACAACTTCGCCCCGATATTGCGGAACTGCAAAATGCGAAGGATAATAATGTTATAAAACACTCATGTATGAATTACAGCTCAACGAAGTCATCTATCATTCAAACTTTTTTTTTCGAGTTATCTGTAAATAATGCAGGCAATCATTAATGTGGATATATTCTTAACTTGTAGAAAGGAATCTTTGATTTAAAGATTAAAATGGCGGCTAATGGGGTATGTATCCTAATTAAATTTTAAAGAAATACATATGCTCTTTGTGAAGAGCCACAAACAAGAAATAGCAGTGTGGACATTTAAAAGGATGGTATAGTTTTGGGTTGGGATGCGGGAATCAAATTTTTGCGAGATAATTAGAAACTACTCGGACATATTGACACGCATACAATTCTAAGAGGAATTCAAAGTTTATTTGATGAAAATCGGTTTTACAATGGCTGAGATCTCCAAAAACAAAGTAAAACAAAGTTGCCCTAATAAAAGGTCGGTCCCGCCTGTTATTGGGACCTGGTTTTTGGATATCTCAGCCATGTCAAAACCAATTTTCACCACATAAACTTTTAATTCTTCTTAGAATTGTATGTTCTTCCATTTTTATTGAGAGGTTTCTCATTATCTCACAAAAAAGAGAGACATCTAAAGCCCCATCTCCAACAAAACTATACCAACCCTTTAGTTATGGGTTTCTCCCCTTGGTTTCCTTGTCACTTGATGACTGAAACGTAGGTCTCACCTGTACCGTCTGCCGAACTACAGCCTCTTTATCTGGAATGTACAACTCTGGGTATACGTTATCCAGGTACCAGCTGAAATTCTTGCAACCTAGCGACTCCCTGAGCTTTCTCCTCCCGGACACGTCCCCGTAGTTTGCCCTCCGCAGGTGCGGCAGACGATTGTAAAAATTTTCTTTGTATTCGTCGGTCCATACCTATAGCGGTGAACAGAACAAGGGGAGTTGGAGGATTTCGCTACAATTGAATCTGTTTGTTTTTTGTTTTTTATTTTTTAGAACGACATGTTTAAGGGACATGTGATCTGTGCATACGATGTCCTATACATCTTCCGTGTGCCTATTGTGAAATCTGACAGCACCACTGATGGAGACCTATTTGAAGATGTGTCTACTTTGAACCTCATTCTCAATGGGGCATTCAATAACGTCCGTTAAGCAATATAATAGAGGGCTTTATGTTAAGCTGCTCTATCTCTGATGGGAATACGTCATACAGTACGCTCCCGTTATAACGAACACAGTTATAACGAAATTCTGGTTACAACGAAGTAAAAATTAGGGCCGCAACATTATCTGTTGTATGGTTTTTTTTTTTCTTTCTTTTTTTATTGTGTATTTGTCGGTTATAACGAAACTTCGATATGACGAAAGAAAACTGCCGGCCCCGAGAACAACGATATATCGTTACATCGTTACATCGTTGTTGTTGTCGTCGTCGTCATCGTCGTCGTCGTTGTTGTTGTTGTTGTTGTTGTTGTTGTTGTTGTTGTTGTTGATGTTATTGTTGTTGCTGCTGTTGTGCAGGAAGAGGGTCAGAAAGAAACCGTCTTTGCATATCCTAATCATGATTCACAACTTTTGCAGCAAGATGTCAGAAGTTGTTCGAGCTTGGCATCTAAAAGTGACTGCATGTTGAGTAGCAGGAAGTAGAAAATAATAATCATCATATCATAATAAGCTCAAATGCCTTTTTCCGTTATAGGGGATTTTCACTTCAGGAAAAAAAAACAAGGTATACTACATTCGCCGACATACATAAAGAGACAATGCTGTTACAAATTGTCAGGCCATCGGAAGCAGTGCAAAATGTTTGCACCACAGCGGTGACCTTTTCTAAGAGTTGTTCACATGGGGGCGCCCTTTACCTCCACGACACGCATCGCATTGTGTTCGGCCACCTCGATCGGATGCTTGCCGAGAAAATTGTAGGGAGATGTCTGGCGATACACGTGGCCCACACGAGAACACGGGATGATCTCGATCGATCCGCCGCACATCCAGACCTGAAATGAGAATTGCAACGTCATTCGAAAAAAGTAAGTCAAGTTTGCCCTAAAGACTAGGAACATAAACTTCCTCTTGTTCAATCAAAACGAAGAAATTCGTACCATTTTATCGGACATGACTATTGCAGATGTGATAACAATATTCATGATTCTAAATTGATGAAATGCCAATCAGTTGCAAAAATATTCATCTTCTCATTCGTTCCTAAAATGATGATAGTGACAACAAACACAATGATAATGACCCTAAATCATAATGGTAATGATAGTAGTATGCCGATGAAGAAAATGAAAAATACAGAATGTAATAACAATGATACAATAAGGTGAATAATAATGATCCTTGATATTGCTTCTATCAGTATTATGACCGTTAAATCTGTGCGTAATGAAATAATGTAGGCCTACATGCACATCAAACAGACATACATATGTCATCCCTGCAATTTTTACAAATTTGCAAAAATTAACCTTTTCTTTAACGCGTTTTGATAACAACGATCACAGAGGTTGATGAAGATATTGGTAAGATTAACATTATCAACAATAGTTATTATGATCATCCAGGTAATAATAGGTATATTCAAGATATACTCTGCATTGAGCATGTTGACAGCCGTACTCTCTTTGGGTCTTATTACCACGTCATAAACACCTGTGTCAAGCTTATTTGACCCCAGTGTATAGTCCTAAACGAGTACTTAAAAAAAAACACGTGATGAGTATGAACTTATATCTTCTTCGAGGATATGCACGCTTGGTATAAGGTTCCGAATCCGAGATTTCCCTTTTACGAATATAAGCCTCACCCCGATACACCACAGGGCTCACAAGTTGCCCTCACCTTTACAGATTCTTCCAGGTTTTCGCCACCCCACACCTCCATACCCTGGTCGTAGCCGCCAAGCTTAAAGAAGAAGTCCCGGTACATGGACAGTAGCCCGCCCGGCATAGCAGGAGTCCTATATTAGTCGAATAGGTCGCACAAGAGGGAGAGAGGCCTGTTGTGATTATGTATGCTGGAAGGTCATGCATAACATTTGACTCCTTTAAACCTTGTTCATAACGAGCTACCCGGATTCACCTGTTGCTAGCATACAAATGCCGCACCTAAAATCCCCCAGTTTGCGAGTACTACACATGTAGTAAGTTGTTAAATTGCAATATCGGGCAAGCCTCAAGCAAGCTTCCTAAGTGCCCGGAACTGTCCATGTTGTTCAGGATGTGCACAAAATGGCGTCAGAATTTTTGACTTAGTCTCTTTGGAAGATTCGGGACACAAAGTTCCCATGCAATCGTCAGAACTAAACTACTTTACCACATGCTTACAAAACAAGAACAGAACACCATTACTCAATATCAGCTACATCGTTCGACCTAAAGCTTTGACACTACGTTGTTGCTACTCATGCTACGCGAGCTGTGGGCGATAAAATTAAGCACAATAATTATGTCAGGCATCGGAAACAATGACATTTGCCTTTGCTCTAGAGTTTTTGTCTCATAATAAAAGACAAATTGATGATGTGGAATTTTTATTTAATTTTTTTTTTTGGTATTCTTTTAGTCTTATTCTATCACGTCTGCCGGATATACATAATCATTAGTTCTATTCATTTGAGGAACACTCGAGTTGAGAAGGCTTAGACAGTGTTCCACGATATTTTCTTATCTATCTGCTGTCTTCGCAGTGCATTTCATAGTATTTGCTAAAAAAAAAAAAGAAACCTCTCATATAGATAATTATACAAGTCTCTCTTTTCATCTCTTTCTCTCTGTCTGTCTCTCTCAATATGATTATGTCCTTCTCTGCTCTATATGTCTGTGATTTCCATAAAGAGAATGGAAATAAAATCCTTACTTGATTGGCTGAACTCTTGATTTCCTGTTCTTGTAATCAGGCACAGGCTTCCATCGGTATTCGAATCTCCAGTTGAAACCACCCCGCTGAAGCGGTTCGGCAACCACACGGTAGTTGAAGGTGTCCTTGTCGATCTCATCAACGACGGGCATGACCACGGCTGTCTTTTCCTCTGAGAGACGTGCCAGCAGCGGCTGAAGCCAACCCATCATAACCTACAAGTCACAGCAAAGTTAGTTTTATGTAATTTTCTTTTCTCATGTGTCCATTAAGTAAAGTCCTTTGGTATTCGTAGGACTAAGCAATAATTTGTACGTAGGCCTTCTTGACTCTTAAGGGCACAGACTTAATATAGAGTGCTCAAACATGTGCACAATATCATGTAGGCCCTACAGAGAGCACACCCGATGCTCAAAACGAGACGTCCCTTGCGGGCAGGATCCAGGACCCTCTTCAGTGCCCTTCGGGATTAAACATGCTCTTTAAGATGCTATTTTAGAATTTTAACCTACAAAAAAAAAAGTATTACAAAACTTAAAGTTGGGCCTAGGAAAGCTTAATTTTAATCTGGAAAAAGTCATCTTATGCGGGAACACCAAGCTATATAAGGCGGGAGATTGTAAGCAAGGAATGGTCTCAAAGCAAGAGATCTCCCGCCAAAAGTGAGAGAGTTGGCGTCTTTTGTATTCGTTGCTTTGTTTAGTTCTTTGTTTATTGACTATGCGATTTGTTCTTTTTTTCATAGCAAAACGAGTCTCACCTCACCTCTACGTGGGAGTCGAGGAACGTGAACGTCGGTGCGCTGGCTTCTTCGACGCCCAACATCCGGGCCTTGATGAGACCGTACCTCTGCCGGGACCGTATTATTCTGATTCTCGCAGTATGGATGTTGGCAATATAATCTTCGAGCGGTTCTAGGAGATGCTCTAAGTTGATATGATATAAAAGAAGCGAAATTAGATCCACTGCTGTCTGAAATCAAAAACATTCAGTGCACTCCCGTTATAACGAACACAGTTATAACGAAATTCCAGTAAAGGCCCGGTCCCAGGCGGTTTGACTGCACTTACGGATGCAAAGAGGATGTAAAGCGTACAAAAAATCTTGTCATCCGTTGGAAAACGCTACGAATCCGCTGTGTACCCATCGCATACGTGTTTCATCCGCTCTATCCATCGAGCATCCGTCCACTGTGATTTCATCCGCGCAAAAAGTTTTAAGCTGCTTAAAACTTTTAGAACGGATGAACTTTCCGCTGTGTACGATGTAAATCCGCGACATACGAGCAACAAACGTTGTATGTCCGTGCGGCATCCCTTAAACGTCCGCTGCATCCTCTCTACATCCTCTGGGCATCCTCGCAACTCACATCCGCTGCAGCTAAAAACGGAAAGAGGGAGGAAAGATATGGTACGTGGAACGTCTTTACATCGTTAATAGCACGTTAATAGAAAGGATGTAAGCGTGTGCATCTCGTATATAAAGCATTTCGAAAGCATCCCCCCTGCATCCGCTCTGCATCCGCTCTGCATCCACTCTGCATCCGCTTTTTCTGCTATGCGTCCGTTTCGCAATTATCTCCGGTAACCCCTTCGGAGCTGTCATCCCCTTCCATCCGCTTTCATCCGCTAGGCTTCCGATGAACATCTGTTTAACATCCCCGCTACATACTACCCACGTCCGTTCTATTTCCATTCTGTTACCGCCAATTTTCGCCAATTTTGTCAATTTATGGAGCGGATGAAAGCGGATGAAGCCATCCCCGAAATTTTGCTCGTCCGCTGTGTCCTTTCTGCATACGCTTTGTGTCCGTCGGCCAGTGGGACCGGGCCTTAATACACCGAAATAAAAATCCAGGCTGCAACATTATCCGTTCTATATTCTTATTGTTTATTTGTTCAGTTATAACGAATTCGATACAGTGCACTCCCATTATAACGAACACGGTTGTAACGAAATGGCGGTTACACCGAAATAAAAAATCATGTCGCAACCTTATTCGCTCTATAATTTTTGTTGTTTATTTGTTCGGTTATAACGAAATTTCGATTTAACGAAAGAAAACTGTCAGTCCCGAGGACTTCGTTATAACGAGAGTTCACTGTATTTTAAAGAGAGTGTATGGACAAAGTGGACGACGGACTGGTAAATACAATTCTAATCGATTTACTCAGTCGATTTTGTCTTCTTTTGCCGAAACTCGGAATTGTCAGTCTAAACATGCGAAATCACTTGTTTGATGCATCATCATCATTATCATCATCATCATAATGGCAATGACAGTAATAATGATGATTATAATTAATATTTCCAATGCCCACTTTTTGACAATATGTCACTCAAGGCGCTAAATGATTGATGCGTTATAATCACTCCACAGCATAATCCAAATAAATAAATTAAATTAATTGAGATATCTAACAAAAACACAATGCAAATGATAACTATAAGATTTTCCATACTCCTTAATAAGCAGATGATACTTATGGCTTAAAAGGAAAGTTTGAATATTATTAATGTTCCTAATGCTACCAGGCAGCCTGTTCCACATGGTTGGTGCTACATAATAGCATAATATAAGCAAAAAAGAAGGAAAATGCTGATAGCAAACCAATATTTTAAGTGAAAGAACCTCTTGGTTATCAAAAAGAAAAAAAATCACACCAATATACGCATACTGTGTTTATTTGCTATTAGTTTATACCTGTTCTAAACAGTTAGTACAGGGTGGACACCTGTGGCGTAACCAGGTAGAAAACACACTGAAATGTAATTGTTGTGTTCCTCTACTAAGTTGAGAGAGACAGCAATGGGGGAACCCAAAATGGTTATAAGAATAATGTCAAATGAAGCCATGAGAACTGGAATCGGCGAGATGTTGACGTTCGCCCTAGTTCAACACATGTTTTTGACGGGGAAATCGCGGTAGGAATGTCCGCTAATCATAACCCATTGTACTCCAATAAGACAGTTGAGGGTGTATTACTATTCAACACCACACTGGGACAAACAGCACTTTCTGATTCGTATTCCAGACGGGGAAAATACGAGTTTTCCATACATACGCTGCAGCCGTAGCCACGCATGCTCTGTGAACAGGAAGAGTGACTCGGAGAATAGAAGGCGTATTTACTAACTGGAAATGACGTTGTAAGTCCATCGTGAAAAGTCATTGCCCGTGTGTCAAGATGTTTTCTTCCGAAGATTGTTTTGCTAACATTGTCTCGTTATTGGCCATGTGGCTACTTATCAACACTTTAATCCAATTGTCGATCGACTCAAATTAAAGAACTGCACTACAGCAAATAAGCAAACCATAAGTGAAAATGAGGAGTAATACTGTAGAAAAGGCTAAGATAAAACTTGCACTTGATTGACACGTTAAACCAAGTGTAGAGGACCCCCTTGTACAAATCCTGCAACTGACCCGTATAAGTTAAAGATGAAAATTTACAATGTGTTAAACCAGAGGTATCAAGAACATCTGACATGGTCAAGTGCCGTATGCTGAAAGTAAAAGTCTTTGCAGAGAATGTGAAGGCAGCTTTTATAATGACAAACTATTGATTTTACCCATCGTGCTGGCGTCATCAACGAGAATAATTTCCTTGATCAGACGTAGAGGGCTCCTGTCTAGGATGCTATTGAGTGTTCGAAGGAGCGTCGACCACGCCTCGTTGTGAAAACAAATGATTATGCTAGTCGTTGGCAAGTCAAAAGGATACGTCAGATTTTTGCATCTGGAAATAAATAAATCAGTGAGGAACATGTCAAGTTTGTCTAACCGTCGAAGGGCATATTCTCAACATCGACTTGTAAACGTAGCAAACTTTGTACGTTCTATTTTTACTGTTTTTTACGTGTGCTCTTTTTACTGTTTTTTTAAGTGTGCTCTTGAAAAAGACAGATCTTATTTGCATTCATACTTGCTATTGTGTCTCGCAAAGGCAAAACTAGGTCTGTTAATCATACAGTGTTGTCAAAGAGATTTGTATCACATTATGAGACAATCGTTATCGCTTAGTGGAAATTTTGTAGATTGTGTAATCATGAAAATCAACAAAGTTGGCGCCTATTGAAACTCATATCATAAATGGCATATTGCAACGTAGCTATCAAAGCATGACTTCACAAAACCACTGTTCTCCTTTATCACATTCCACAGGGATGAAGAACTATTAAAAGAATACTAGAGAGCAAGAGATATTCCATTGATTTTGCATTTGTTTAGTCTCAGCTGCTTTTATCGAATTCTGAGCGGTTAAGAAAACAGAGAGAAACTACTAGATTATGAGTAAATCACTACTGACTACTTATATAATGTAGGAAGAAAAAAATGGACAAATAAGATGGGAAAATTTGAAATTTGATTTATAATTACTCATCGTATCTGCCATCCTTCAGTGTTCTGTGAAGAGAGATTTTACTGCTGACCAGTTCGTTGAAGGAGTGTTTCTTGAATCGCGCTTCTTCAACGCTTTTCTCCGCAGCCGTCAGTCGCAGTTTGATGCCGCGCCCGAGGTCACCGAGTTTCCTCACATCCGCTTCCGGTAGGTTATCGTAGACTGGGATTCTAGTGCTGTTAGCCTGGAGATGCAGTCTCGTTCCTTTGTTTCGTTCTATTCTCTCGCCCCTCTTATTGGCGGCTGTACTAGATGAAGTAACAGTGAAGGTCGTTATGCCATCGATGTGATCCAAAAATACTGATAAAACATGTCCATTAATTCTAATAAAGATCCTTACCTTTACTTCTTTAGACTACTTCTGTAAAGGGACTATGGAATAAAAAATTATGCATGTGTTGACTTGTTTTGATTCATAAAACCTTGATCATCACTTATGTGGCCAAAAGAATACACTGTATCTGAATATGTGCCATATATTAAACAATGATATTACAAACTATTTTTCTTCAGATGTACTTGGATATGCCCACAAAAAAAAAAAACCTTCAAAACTGAGATTCTCCTGGCAACATCAACCGTCAATCATTGTTAAAGTACTAATATGATAAACAAAAGACATTGGAATGCACTTTTTCCTGTAACGAAACACATCGTAGGGAAACATGGAAGTTATGCTATAGGTCTAAGGACGGTGTATTCCAACCTCTTTTGTTAATGACATATCAACACTTTAGTAATGAAGGGCAGATGGTGTCACTGGCAGACATCCTGGTCTGGAAGGCTTCCTTGGGTGTATCCAAGTCATGTGAAGAGGAGTAATAGAGATAATTTTCATAAAATAGGTAGATACTCATTTGGGCTCATAAGTGATGATGAAGGCATCATAAATCAACACAAGTCAGCATGCGCATGATTGTAGTTCCTCTCAATAGTTGCTGTACGATTTTTCCTTTGCCAGACTGTTTGCTTTTTCCCTGCCTAAAACGAACTCAAGACATTCAACAGATTTGTTGTCATGACAGTGTAGGTTGTCAGGTCATACGGACATGTAAACATCCGGGTTACATGGGAAGCCCTCTTTTGATGTCAGATGCGTTGGAGAGGACTACAAGAATACTTATAATAGGGAGCAAAATTGCCTTATCTCTTGGGAAAGTAACTGACGTACCTGCCATCTGGTTCTCAATACTCTTTTGCATGACCTCTGCAACACCTTCAGCCGGCGGTCGCGTCACGCGACGAATAGCTTCAGCCCCGGCGTCACGGGAGTTCCTTCCTTCGTCATGTGCAATTCGGAGTCTTGGATTATCACCTGTTGAATATCCATTCCTCGCATAATTTCTGCGTAAAAATGGGGAAGGGGACGTTAATTCTGAAGTAAGCTAATTCTGAATATGAGAACGGGTGCTCGCAGCGGTCAGTACAACGTCTCAAAGCTGTCTGTATACTTGTGAAATTAGGTATGGTTACTGGGATGGAACTTTCTTTGAAGTAACAGAACGACCTGTAGTTATGACGTCACAAACTCATCGCATGGTTCAAGAAATAGGTAATTCCTCCGATACACCGAGTCCGAGAAGGAAAAGATCGTTTGGTCACGTGACTAATGTAAGTTTGTTTTGTTTTTTTGTTCTCTGTTCCATGTCAATATACAACCTACATTAGAATTCATTTTAATTTCTTTGTCTACAGAAGCCAGTGCTCTCAATGAAGCAAGGAGATTATGTTCTTCCCCCCCTAACACACACAAATACACACACACACACACACACACACACACACACACACACACGCGAACGAACATTTATGTGCACAGTTTGGAGAAGCTGATTGCTCGACAATACATTTTAACCGTCATCGTCATAAGCTACAGTTGCCCCGCCCCTGTCCCTTCCTCACATATATTAGCGATCTTTAGATCTGCGACGCGAACGCTAAGACGACACAGTCTCCAGGGTTGGACAATAACAAAGCTGTTTCGGGCATGAGCAGAACACCATTTATTATTATTATTTTTTTTTTTTGGTCGAATTAGCGTCGTCGTAGCGTTCGCGTCGCAGATCAAAAGCTCGCTATAACTAGTATCACAAATGGGAGCGGTCAGCAGATCTACTGATGATTTAAGATGAATAAGCACGTAAAACTGAAAAAGAGCGTATCTCACTTTTGCGGTGGTCTGTTCTCCAAAGCTGTGCTGTCAATGTCACGAATGCCGGAAGTGACGACATCATGACGCAGATGAACGACAATGAATAAGATATTTGTTACTAGGCAAGTGGTTGCCACGCACACCAAAAACGGCACCCCATGGAAACGTCTGCACATCATGTTCATCTTCTGACTGAATCGACAGAAGCGCTCTCTGAAACAGGAAAAGAAAAGAAAAAAAACTTAAACTATTCAGAAGATCACCATAGATTAAAGGACATGTTCACCTTGATATGCATGTGGACTGAGTAGATGCAGCAATATTAGTACAATGTAGTACACATCACTAAAAAAAAAAAATTGAGGAATTCCAGACAGTCCATTCAAAAGCTATGAATTTTTAAAGTTTCTACACAGTCACTGCTGGATGAGAAGACAACAGTTTGTGATATCGCATGTGCAAAGAGAATTCCACAAAATTTCCATTTTCTGAAAAAAAGTAAACATTCCCTCAACTTGCTACTTATGAATGTTAAGGGTAATATCATCCACCTGCCTTGTGAGAGAGGCAAGTAAAGTATTCTTTTGATATGCAATAAAAGTGAAAATCTGTAGAATTTATTCTTGTTCTGGGCCTGTGACATCCCAAGCTGTAGTATTCTTTTCATCCAGCGATGGCAGCAATGAAACTAAAAAAAAAAAAATAAATAAATAAATAAAAAATAATCATAACTTTTGAACGGATTGCCCGATTTTTCTCAAACTTGCAATGAAGTGTTTTACTGAGACTGCTGAATTACCCCGATCCACATTTATATTAGGGGGGAAACTTGTCCTTTAATAACTTGCTCCCATCATTAAAGGAACAGAGTAAATTCTGAGCACGTATTACGCTCTGCGCTGAGCAATACCAGGGGGTGAGACCTCCCTCGCAGTACCCTTTACACTACCATACATCATGACATCCTGTGCGTGTAATGCTCTTACAATGCACATGAGGATTATCATTGTAATTGAAAATATTCCAATTTGAGGATTTGTGGGAAAATCATCTGTTCTGAATGTATTCCTTTTTCACTTCAAGGGATGGGTATCCCTGGTGAGGTAAGGTACGTTTTACTGGGGGCCGTGCTAATATTAATAGCACTTATATGATTATACAATCATTGCAAATGAAAAGAAAAAGGTTTTTTTAGGATCTGATATTTTGGGTTTAAATATTAAGGTAGAGATTCTCTCTTAGGCAGGCCAAAGATTTTTTCCCTCATTCGTGATGCAGAGGAGCATAAATATCACACAAGATTCTTACAACAAATGACATTTCATCAAATTACATAAATAATGAGCACTAATCATACATCCCAATAGTGCCTAATTTGACACAGAGAAAAAGAATTGTTGCCACTTCAGGACAACGATATGAAGAAAACAGAGAATTTTAAACATAATATCTTTTCTTTTCAAGTATGTATATGATATATATATATATATATAGAATATGAGATTAAAACCTAAAATGGCATTAAAACGCTTTATCCTGGCGAGGATACAGCGTTTACCCACCATTTATTTAAAAATAAATGGTGGATTGATGATGATGCTGATAAAGGTATGTATATGATATATATATATATATATATATATATATATGTAATGATCATCATTTTCCTTTAGGCCCTAATTTGATGATTGTCCACGATTATCATGATTATAGGGTAATAACCCTGGTATACTACATGTACATGTACTTTCCTTTTCATAATGAATGATGTACGCAGATAAAAATAAATGGTGGATTGACGATGATGCTGGTAAATATGAATATGTTTTCTTTTACATATCCATATTCACCACTAACGCCTTCCTCAGCTTCTTCATCATTCCACCATTTTTCTTTTACCAACATTATTCATTATGAAAGAGAAGTGTACATGATGACAATATGACTATGGTGACGATGATGATAATAATAATGATGACGATAATGATGACGGTGATGCTGGCGATTATAATGATGCTAACGTTGGTGATGATGATAATGATGACGAAAATTATGACGGTGATGCTGACGATCATGATGATGATGATGATGGTAATGTTGGTGGTGATGATGATGATGACGATAATTGTTTTTGATAGATAGATAGATAGATACTTTATTTTCTGCAAATCAATATATACATAAATTGAATAATCGTGAACATGGGAAACATACAAAGTATATTTGAAACAGAGTCGTTTGACTTGCATAAACAACGATATAAAAGGAAATTAATGATATTACAGTATGCTTGTCTATGCAGCTGGGATTACAATAACAATATTATATTTAAGAAATGATAATGCAGAGGGCCGCCATTGTAAGCATTGCTTGAAAAGATGGCCGGCCCGAGGAAAAGGTAGGTAGGTAAATTGGTAAACAATACAAATTCTGCTGCGAAGATAGCAGGGGAAAATAAACTCTGATGTGTGATGGTGGTGAATGTGCGTGCGAGTGCTTGAGAGTGCACAGGGGCAGATAGGCTGGGATTTGGAGTGATAAAATTGGTTTGCTGGAAGAGGGAATGACTTACGATGTTGCTACTATCGGGAGACCAACATAAGTCATATAAATTATTCGTGCTTAATTCGTATTTGAAGTATACTGTGATAAAATATGCTTCTTTAAGTTTGCTTTGAATGAAAACAAGGAGGCACACTGTTTCAACTCCTGAGGAAGAGTGTTCCATGTATCCGGACCGTGATGTCTAATCGACTTTTGAGCAAGTAAAAGCTTTGGATTACTTAAATGAAAATCATGGGAACGACGGGTAGGGTATAAGTGAATGTGATCATTAGTTACTAGGGCATTATGGAAAAATGGTAATAAATTTCGAATATGTTTATACATAAATATAGCAGTTAAGTATGAATGTATATCATGGGCCTTTAGAGTTTTTAGGCGATAAAATATGGGATCAGTGTGAGCCAAAAAATTTGAATGTGTGCATATACGAAGAGCCTTTTTCTGAAGAAGAAAAATTGTGTTCAATTTGGTTTTGCTACAGTTGCCCCATACAATATTACAGTACATTACATATGGTAGAAATAAAGCGTTATATAACATCATTAAAGTTTGATCATTAATTAAGTATTTTATTCTCCTTAACACACCAGTTGCTTTAGATATTGCTGTTATAATATTCTGGACATGAGTATTCCAAGTTAGATTGTTATCTAGGGTCACTCCTAGGAACTTGGTTGAATGTTTCTCAGCAATGTTTATATCATCAATAGAAATACTTTGAGGAAGGGTGGGTTGGGATTGAAGCGTATAAAAATGTATAAAACATGTTTTATCAATATTCAATGAAAGCTTATTACTTCTAAACCATTTCGAAATATTACTTAATTCCATGTTGAATGTATCAACCAATGTTACAATATCCTTGTGGGAATAAAAAACGTTGGTGTCATCTGCAAATAAAATGAAGTTTAAACAAGGAGAGGAATTAATGATATCATTAATATAAATCAAAAAAGTAGGGGCCCGAGGATAGATCCCTGAGGGACACCACATGACACGTTCAAATGGAACGAATGACTGGATTTAAATGCAACTTATTGTTTTCGATGACTTAGATAACTTCTAAACCATGACAAAGTAATCCCTCTCACGCCATAATTATGTAATTTTTCAAATAAAATGTCATGATCAATAGTGTCGAATGCTTTACTAAGATCCATAAAAACTCCAATTATGTGCTCCTTTTTAATAAGCGCATCAATAATATTATCAACAGATTTGATTATAGCATAATCGGTAGAAAATTCTTTCCTAAAACCAAACTGATTCACATTTAATATTTCATTTTCAATCATGAACGAGGAGAGACGCTTATAAACTAATTTTTCTAAAATTTTCGATATTGCAGGTAACAATGAGATGGGTCTATAATTTTTCACCAATGATGGATCTTCTCTTTTATAAATGGGGATAACTTTGGCGATTTTAAAAGAGTCTGGAAACTCACCGTTAAGTAAGGATAAATTAAATATATGGGTGAGAGGGGCTGCTAAGGGGTAAATTATTTTTTTCAAAAAATTCACCCTTAAGTTGTCAGGCCCACAGGAATTACTACATTTCAGAGATCGAACAATATCAATAATTTCTGATTCATTTATTGGAGTAAAAAATAAGGAGTTTTGATTACTTTCAGGTAAGTAATCTTTACAATTTTTGATATCATTTATGGGAATAGATGCAGCTAAAGAAGGACCAAAATTAACAAAAAAATTGTTAAAAATATTTGCAATTTGATCAGGATTAGTAATAACTTTATCATTATGGGTAATGCTATCAGGACATTCCGTAGGTTTCTTTTTTAGTATTTCATTAACAATCCGCCAAAGAGCATTTTTATCATCCTTATTAGATTCGAGTTTATTTGAAATATATGATTTACGTGAAACTCGAATCAAAGAAGTTAATCTATTTCTATATGTTTTATACCTTTTCACGTTTTCAGGAGTAGGTTTCCTCAGAGATATTTTATAAAGACGGTTTCGATTAAGAATGGAATGTATAAGACCTTGAGTGATCCACGGTTGCCGAGCTCTTTTCCTTCCATTTACTTTGGGAGTTAAAGGAATGTGTTTATCATAATAATCTAATAGTTTTTGTAAAAAAGTTTCGTAGGAAGAATTAACATCTTGGAGTTCAAAGACGTCATTCCATTGTTCTTCGAATTAATCTTGATTCAATGAATCAATATTTTGTGGCGTTTCATTTCGGTACATTTTCAAATATTGTTTCGGTTGACAACGTATTGGAGTTATTACAGATTTATCATTAATCATAAAAATCGGTAAATGATCAGATATATCTGAATAAAGAATACCGTTCGTACAGGTTTCAGTTATAACATTAGACAGTATATTATCTATTAATGTTTTACTATGGGTGGTGTTATCTATTCTGGTAGGTTTATTGATGTGGGGATGCAGTGAGTTGGAAAGTAATATGTCATGGAAATGGGTGGGTTGTAATAAATCTATATTGTAATCTCCCATCAAAAAAATGGATTTTCTTTCTCCAAAAATTTCGTTAGCACATTGGTCGAAGTTGTCAATAAAAGACTGAACGTCATTTTGTGGAGGACGGTAAATGGTACCAACTATAATATTTTTCTCATTATCATTTAAGATTTCAATAAATAAACTTTCTGCTCCCTGAATACCCAAATCAGTTCGAATTTTAAATCTAATTTGATTCATAACGTACATGGCAACCCCACCTCCTATGCCATGCTTTCTGTCATTACGAATAAAATTATAATTTTCAATGCCAAATAGGTCCGGGGAATTGGTGTGCAACCATGTTTCGGTGACTCCTATAACGGAGAATGGAAAATCATTGAGGGAACTTAAAAATAATTCAAACGTATCAAAATTTTTAGTTAAGCTTCTTGAATTAAGGTGAATTAAACTGAAATTAGCACAAATCTGATTTGCCTTATTAAAAAAAAACTGACTGTTGAATTCATTGATAGTGAAATACTGGCTTGTGTGGTTGACTAGCTGGTGGTCATCTATTCCAAAATCAAAATCCATTTACAATGAGTGACATTACGCAATATGGGCCTATCATGGTGCAACGGGAAGTGCAGTGCACATCGTATACACGGGATGTATACGATGAGGTGCATCGGTGCGGGACGTGCTGTAACTGACCATAGAGGAGTGACTGAAACAAAATTACTGACATGTTCTGCAGGACTGCAGAGCATAGACACACAAAAACACAAGAAAGAAAAAAAAAAGTATTGATGAGTAATAATCGGCCGTAACTATCTGCCTTACGCAAAGCAACATAGAATCAAAACGGCAATAAACCAGCTCTGAATTTATCGGTTCTAACATTAACTTCAGAAAATAAACGTAAACTTTATAACTGAACTGAGTACAATATCATGATTTCGGTAATGAGAGTGACATGAACAGCAAAGTTTCTCTTAAATTTTACCACTGAATACCGGCAAAACCCGCGGTTGGTAAAGAGAGAGGGAGAGAGAGAGAGAGAGAGAGGAAGAGAGAGAATCTTTAGAGATTCTAAGAATAAAGTTTGAAACTTAAATCAAAATTGCAATGAGAAATCAATGTAAGTACACTATGGTCTAGCATCGACGTCAAGTCAATGAACCCATGGATCAACCCCCCCCCCCTCCACCCTCCGCAACAAGTCACCCAGTCAACCCGACGTACAACAACACATTATAACAATAAACAGAATTCTGCATTCGGGGCAACCTCGTGCAGGCCACCGGTAATCATGGAAATCTCGGTGAGGCATGACAGAGGCATGCATAGAATACTTTGATCTAGTTTCGATAGTTAAAAAAAAACAAGAACAACAACAACAAAAATTGATATTTTTGGTCATAAATGACCGTACATGTATATGTTATGGGCTGAAAGGGGACCCTGTTTGTGAGGCATGCGGTGGGTCGGAGAACGTCCCTTCGGCTGGAACAGTTAACAAGCATACATAACTTATGTTTACAAAAGTGAATATGCCATTACCGACTCAATGATATACATGTAGGAGACGTTGGTACAGGATGATTCCCATTTTTAACATTCAATAAAAGGAAAACCCCCAAAAATACCATGTAAAGAAGGAGGAGGAATCGGCCATGGCTATCTCATTAGATCTACGAAACTGTCGAAATGAGCGGTGATGTAAGCGATTTTCGAAATCAGAGTTTATGCATGTACATGTGAATATTTCGGTAAAGAAACAGAATTTAACGAAAAACGAGATATGAAACTCGTCACACTAAGGACGAGTTAGGTGATACGCTTGGGGTCATCAGATGTCGGTCATCCGTGATCGACAAAGAAAAGAATGTGATATAGGCACCTTGAAATTATTCAGCGTGCATGCAAATCCGTTTCTCTAACCACTCGGCCACGGGACATCCACGGAAATGGTTAGGCAAAAAAAAAAATGTATAGATATTACAGGGGGAAAAAGTCAATGCCCACTCAACAAACGGGGCCGCGTGAACATGTATTGCATTGCTAGACGGAAATGCGGCCTTGTAACGACTGATGTCGCTATGCCATTTCTGGCGACTTGGGAAAAATACGTGCCGTAGACATAAAACCTATAATCGGCTGGTTTTGATACCTTGCCTTTAATCACAATTTTCAGTGTGATGACGTCATCAAAGTACGAAACAATAAGCCAGTTCGGGGTTCCACTTTGAGCATGAGCAGAAAAAGGTCATCTGTACCAGCAGAGCATGGTGGTTTTTAAATTCACTGAGATAAGCATCTGTAATGTAATGATTATTCAACTGATCCCTATAAGTGGTGCTTGCCAGCACATCCACATGACAGCAAAAGCGGTGTCTGACAATATCAATAGAAAGAGATTGTTAATACATTCAATGCAAAATAATGAAATGGATGCTTTCCAAAATGTCAATGGAAGGATCATTCTGGTCACCTGGTCTATGCAAGTTCATCCTTTGTTTGAACATGACTTATGAATTCCATAAATTGTTACGTTGGGCAAGCTCATGCCTTCTGTCGCTTGAAACTAGTGGAGTGCCTAATCAACTGAGAAAGAAGAAAGGTCATTTGTACCCATGTGCCCATGAGCTAACCCCAAACTGGCTTATTGACATGGTCTTGAAAGACAATTTTTCAAAGTACAACACCTCCGTCGTCGTCATTACATACTATGATCGGTTTGACAAAGTCAGCCTGCAAAAGTTTGCAGCAGTCGAAGCAATGTGGTCTCCAACACAAAAAAGAGGGATATTGTGTGTGTGTGTGTGTGTGTGTGTGTGTGTGTATAGGTGCGTTTATATACGAACTTGACTTCTACATGGACGAATATGTAATACATCATTGAAGAAAAAAAAGTAAAATAGCAAAGTATTTTGTTTCGTGATCTTGTGGGGTTCGAACCCGCACGTATGCAACCTCACTTCTCTGAGACGTCGCCTTTAATCACTCGGCCATACGTCTCGACGAGAAAATATGACGAACGTAAACTTATGTGTGTGAAAGATGAATCAGGAATCGTTTCGTCCACATTCCATTCTCATTTTCAGTTTTAAACTGCAAAATTGTCAACCTGATGAGGAGATTTCAAAGAATAAAATGCATGATTACTGCAGCTTATTGTCTCAGCTACAACATACTTTAGTTTCAGAGGAAACGAAGCAAAATCAGCTGAGATAAAGGTGCTTAAACGTTGTCAAGTCAATGCATGGTTTAAAAGAAAAATCACCTCCCATAGACATAACACGTAAACTTGTCCGATTTTGCGTCTTTACCTCTAATCACAATTTTCAGTGTGATGACGTCATCAAAGTACAAAACAATGACATGGTCTTGAAAGACAATTGTTCAAAGTACAACACCTCCGTAGTCGTCATTACTTATACTATAATCGGTTTGATAAAGTCAGCCTGCAAAATTTTGCAGCAATCGAAGCAATGTGGTCTCCAACACAAGAAAGAGGGATATTGTGTGTGTGTGTATAGGTGCGTTTCTATACGAACGTGATTTCTACATGGACGAATATGTAATACACCACTGAAGAAAAAAAAAAGTAAAATGGCTAAGTATTTTGTTTCGTGATCTTGTGGGGTTCGAACCCGCATGTGTCATGGTTTACCCTACTGTAAAGTCATGTAATGTCGTTGTGTTTCTACTGTCTTGTTCTCTCCTGTCTTTGTAAAAAAAAAAAAAAAGTTTAATGTATTCACAAGAATCCTTTTGAGTGGTTCACAATTTACAAGCATGCTTTTCAGTGAACCTCTCAGTTCTTTCTTTTTTTTTATCCTCCAAACATAACTTTGTATTTTGCCGGTATGCATGTATAATTTCGTATTTGTTAACCATTATCTACCATGTAAAGTCGAATACATGCCTATGTTATATCTTCTGATACATTTCGTGTTATGTTTGACGAAAAAGAAAGAAGGAATGAAATAAATGAAATGAAAATGAAAATGAATGAATGAATGAATGTGTGCAACCTCACGTCTCTGAGACGTCGCCTTTAACCACTCGGCCATACGTCTCGACGAGAAAATATGAGGAACGTAAACTTATGTATGTGAAAGATGAATCAGGAATCGTTTCGTCCACCTTCCATTCTCATTTTCAGTTTTAAGCTGCAAAATTGTCAACCTGATGAGAAGATTTGAAAAAAAAAATAAAATGTATGATTACTGCAGCTTATTGTCTCAGCTACAACATACTTAAGTTTCAGAGGAAATGAAGCAAAATCAAGTGAGGTAAAAGTGCTTGAGCGTTATCGTCTATGCATGGTTAAAAAAAAAAAATCCCCCCATAGACATAACACATAATCTTCGCTGATTTTGATATCTTGCCTTTAATCACAACTTCTAGTATGATGACGTCATCAAATTAGAAAACATCGACATGGACTTGATAGACAATTGTTCAAAGTATAACATATTCAACGTATGTCGTCAGTTTGGTATTGACTGGACGATCAAACACAGGAACATGAGGCAGCGATTAGTAATCTTCGCTGATTTTGATATCTTGCCTTTAATCACAACTTCTAGTATGATGACGTCATAAAATTAGAAAACATCGACATGAACTTGATAGACAATTGAAGGGGTCGATGCAATATAGTGCTAACCCACACAATGTTCATTTTGAGATAATCGCTGTTGAATGTTTGGAAAGTCCATACATTGTATATTGATAAAACATGAATGCATGCATTTTTTACCATCTTATTGGTTGAATTCAAATATGATATTTTCACGGAGGTTAGAGTGAAGGATAAGGATTATGAAAATGCTTAATCGTGTCATTAATTCCCAATCAATGACATCCCTACTATAGGCATATCATAATTTCTCATCTAAAATCAATGGTCTATAGGATTCATGCACCATTACTTGTATAGTGCATAAACTTTGCTTTTTAAGCTTTGAGTGAAACGTGTCATAGCATAATTCTGTAATTCCATCAGCAGTGATTGACATAATGAAGAAGAAATATATATCACATTGAACGCTTAGAACCTAACGGGGGGGGGGGGGGGGTATTATAGCATGATACTCGGTTTTTTACTGCCCAGCTAGATGCCAACAACATCCATCACTCACGGCTACGCATAGAGAAACAGCCATGGCGAAAATAAAACTTTGCTTTCTCATAGGCACAATGACACAGAACCCCGTCAAACACACTTTTCTTGGCAGGGATGGACATGAAAAAGTTCATTACTAATACTAAACAGCGTATGCATTCCATTCATGTGGAGCTAGATACCTCTATAGCAACATAAAGCCTGTCTTCAACTCCGTTGATAGAACAATGACAACCTGAAATTTCAAAGAGATGAGCGAGACGCTATATACACCTGGCCTAGAGTTGATTTATTCAGTTCTCATTCCTACTTCAAGTTGGGTTATGTTATTGTAATCATTCCCATCTGCAGTATAACAAAACCAAAGTGAGGGAAAAGGGGAGAGAAAAACGAGAGGTGGCAAAAGGAAAACTGCATGCACAACTGCAATCCATAGCATTGCGTGTGACAAGTGAAACAAATGTTTTAGTTGTTATAGCAGTGTTTTATGAGCATAAACAGACAAATAGACAGACAATGTCAAATTTAAAAACCATCAATTTAATGTCAGAGAAGATGGTAAACAAGATGCATTGAAACCGTAACTAAATCGAACATATTCAGATATAACATTCTTGAATTAAAAACAAGATAAAGAAAAATAATGTCCACGTCAGGATTAAAAAAAAAAAAAACGACGCACGAACATGCATTATATTCTTGATGCAAAGTTCCAAGGATTGTCTCATTAATTTAAAAGCAATGATTCCCTTACCACCACCAGCACCACACCACAATGACGTCTCTAAAATCAATGGTAGCACATATCATTGTATCTTGCATTGAATTAGCTCCCTTTTCCTAAACTACCAGTGAAACGTGCCATATTATATGGTTAATTCGATCAGTAGTGATTGACTTTAAAGAAGAAAGATAATGCAACAAATTGAATGCTTACCACATTGCTTATAGGGCTATTCCAGTTTGGTACTGATCTGTTCTATTCTCCCAGATGCCAACAACACATATCACCTATGGCTAAACTAGTGAAACAGCCATGACGAAAATAAACGACAGAGAACCCTGTCAAAATCACTACACTAATTGGAAAGGTATTGCCCGAAATTCCTCATATAATATGAAGCAATATCAAGTCACTTCCTTCCCTGCCTGTCTTTAACTCCGTTTTTGTCAAACAATAACAACCTGGAATTCTAAACAGATAAGCGAGACGCCATACACCTGGACTAGAGTTAATTAATTCAGTTCCCATTCCTGTTAGTTATGTAAACGTACACGTTCCTAAATATCCTGCTACAGTATAACAAGAACAAAATCTAAATGAAGAGAAAAGGAAAGAGAAAAAGAATGGTAGCAAGCGTGGCACTGTTTCAAGGGGCAATTTACAACATTACGCGTGACAAAATTAATGAAGCAAACCCAACCTCCAAACTCCAATACAAAACAAGGGAAATAGAGTAGCTGTGTTCATGACATCAGAGTGAAGCTGAACTGCTGAAAAAAAGAAAAGAAAAAAGAAATAAAAGGAAAAAGTCCTGCGGGACTCGATTAACTTCTCTCCTTCCGGTCGGGCATTATAAACACGCAGCGTGCTAAGCGATTCTGCCACACGGAAGATCCGAAGATCCTGTGCGAAACTTAAATCTATCTATGTATGCTATACACAACACAAATTTACATTGATATTCAGTTTTTTGGCGATATACGTCAAGTGACTGATAGCGCTGTTCAACTTCCCACGAGTGGCCGCGTGGATTCGATCAATATACAGTTACAAAGATAAATCGGGAATCGTTTCGACCAGATTCCATTCTCATTTTCAGTGATCGACAACGAAAATAATGTTAAGTAGCGACTTGAAGTATAATATAATATTGAGAAATATTCGTGAAGTCCAATTCTTTATGCAGTCCTACATAATTCAGATGAAATTGTTTCTGTCATGCAACCAATTGAAAATTTCGGGTGGTGTCGGCGTGTCCAAGTAAGTTGATTGGAAAGGATATGTGAATGAATATTTACCAATAGGTCTTTATATTGTAAAAAAAAATCAAACATGGCCATGCGGTCTTTTAAGAGCCATCTTCACTTTAACATTTGTAATTTCAAGTCCAAGTTGCCAGTCAAAGCAATGTGGTCTCCAACACAAAACAAAGGGATATTGTGTGTGTGTGTGTGTGTGTGTGTGTGTGTACGTTTACATGAAAACGTGATTTCTACATGGACGAAGGTGAATACTCCATAAAAGAAAAAAAGCAAAAGATGTAAGTATTTTGTTTCGTGTTCTTATGGGGTTCGAACCCGTACGTGTGCAACCTCACGTATCTTGTGACGTGGCCTTTATCCTCTCGGCCATACGTCTCGACGAGAAAATATGAGGAATGTAAACTTATGTATGTGAAAGATGAATCAGGAATCGTTTCGTCCACATTCCATTCGCATTTTCAGTTTTTAGCTGCAAAATTATCAACCTGATGAGGAGATTTGAAAAAATAAAATGCATGATTATACTGCAGCTTATTGTCTGAGCTACCACATACTTAAGTTTCAGAGGAAATGGAGCAAAATCAGCTGAAATAAAGGTGGTGAAACGTTGTCAAGTCAATGCATGGTTTAAAAAAACAAAATCACCTCCCTTAGACATAACACGTCAACTTGTCTGATTTTGAGTCTTTACCTTTAATCACAATTTGAAGTATGATGGTAAGTCTTCTCGAACTAAGAGTGTGGAACGGAAGCTTCTACGTGAAAGATGAATCATGACGATCACCCGTGACCGACACATCTTTAAAGGGATCAGTTATTAGAGGTGGAAGACCTCGTGCCAAGATATTTTTTCAGCAATTCCAAAGCAATGATTCCCTTACATTTAGGTATACCATAATTTCCCTCTGAAATCATTGGTATTATTCATGTGCAATTGCTTGCCTTGTCCATAAACTTTGCTTTATAAACTTTCAGTGAAAGGTGTTATAACATAATTCTGTAACGCCATTAGCAGTGATTGACTACATAAATAAAGATATATCAAATTGAACGCTTAGCGCGTATAAAAGGGGGATTTTAGCCTGATGTTGTGTTATTCACTGCTCAGATACCAACAACACTCATCACCTACGGTTACGTATAGAGAAATAGCCATGGCGAAAATAAGGTTTTCCTTTTCTTTGGCAGATAGACACACAACCCCTTTGAACACACTATAATTGACATGGAGGGACATGAAAAAGTTCATTACTACTACTAAACAGTGATGCCTTCTATTCATGTGGCACAAGATACCTCTATAGCAGCATAAAACCTGTCTACAATTCCGTTATTGGGTCAAACAATAGCAACCTGGAATTTCAAAGAGACGAGCGAGACGCCATACACCTGTCCTAGAGTTAATTTATTCAGTTGCCATTCCTGCTCCAGTTGAGTTATATAAATTATTTTCCGACCTGTCTTGTGCAGTGTAACAGGAACAAAAGTAGAGAAAAGGAAAGAGAAAACGAAAGGTGGCAAGCGGGGCACTGTATATCAAGGGCAATTTACAACATTACGTATGATAAATGAAGCAAATCCAACCTCCAGCCTCCGACAAAAAAAAAAAAAAAAGGGAACTTGAGTGACTGTGTGTCGTGGGGTAATGACATCGGAATGAAAAAAAAAAAAAATAGCGTCCTGCGGGTCCCGAACATCTCGTCCTAAGGTAGTGCATAATGACCATGCACTAAGCGACTATAAAGCCACACGGCTGTCCCGAAGATTGGATGTGAAATTCATATCTTTATATCATTTACAACATGAAAAAGTTCATTACTACTACTAAACAGTGATGCCTTCCATTCATGTGGCACAAGATACCTCTATAGCAACATAAAACCTGTCTACAACTCCGTTATTGGGTCAAACAATAACAACCTGGAATTTCAAAGAGATGAGCGAGACGCCATACACCTGGACTAGAGTTAATCAATTCAGCTCCCATTCCTGCCAGTTATCTAAACGTACATGTTCCTACCTATCCTGTTACAATATTACAAGAACCAATGAAGAGAAAAGGAAAGAGCAAACGAAAGGTGGCAAGCGGGACACTGTAACAAGGGGCAATTTACAACATTAAGTGTGACAAAATTAATGAAGCAAACCCAATCTCCAAACTCCAATACAAAACGAGGGAAATAGAGCAGCCGTGTTCACGGGTTACGTATACTTGGTAAAATAATACGATAAATGACATCGGAGTAAAGCTGAATTGCCGGAAAAAAAAAAAGAAAGAGAAAACTTCCGCGGGAGTCGAACTTCTCGCCTTCCGGTATGGCGTCATGAACACCCAGCGCGCTAAGCGATTACGCCATATGGCTGTCCTGGAGATTCTATGCGAAACTTAAATGTATGATTATACTGTCGTGACAGTGCTGACTGAGATGGCGCTATTCAACTTCCCACAAGTGGCCGCGTGGATTCGACCAATATACAGTTGCAAAGAACAATCGGGAATCATTCCGTACAGATTGCATTCTCATTTTCAGTTTTTAACTACAAAATTGTCGACCTGATGAGGAGATTTGAAAATATAAAATGCATGATGACTGCAGCTTATTGTCTCAGCTACAACATATTTATGTTTCAGAGGAAATGGAGCAAAATCAGATGAGGTAAAGGTGCTTAAACGTTGTCAAGTCAATGCATGGTTTGAAAAAAAATCACCTCCCATAGACATAACACGTAAACTTGTCTGATTTTGAGTCTTTACCTTTAATCACAATTTCTAGTATGATGACGTCATCATATATCAAAACCATCACATGGACTTGAGAGGCAAATGTTCAAAGTACAACATATCTGAATTTGGGATAATATTGAGCTTAAACAACAGAGATACGAGCAAATGAATGTCAGAAACAGTACCTCAAAAAAATCAATTCCACTTTTTTTATATAAAATGACGATTTGATGACGTCATCGCGTTTCTCTGGCAATATTGATACTTGGAATGTTATTTACAATTCATATGCTTTTGTAATATGCAATAGAAATATAGGGTCAACGGACGATTTAAAGAGCTATGACGAAATAAACAAAGACATGTTTTTTCACTATATTTGCAGAAAGACGCGCGTGCGGAATTTCAACTTTGACGCCTGTGCATTCCTTTGTTATGGGTCGAAATCGATCGGAAATCAATGGATACTGTTACTCAAAGTATCAGGAATCCAAATCAGTCAAAAAAATTGCATTTCCATGTTTCTTAAGCGCTCTGCGCGCGAAATTGCGCGGACGGACGCGCACGCGAGAAAATGTTTGAAACGCTTATAATTGTCTGAAACTTCGAGATTTCCCATTGGGAAGTCGTTTTGAGCCTTTTAAAATTTTGACGCGCGCTTACGCGCGCCTAATGATGACCTGGGTAACTAGCGTTAGAAAGTAAGATAGAGCGTGACCTGAACTTTATGTCCAGCGAAAATGATACCGAAATGACATCTAGTTATGAAGTTATGATTGATCATGTGACAAGGTCCGAAAATCACAAAATGGCGCCTAGATGACGTCATAGATATGTTACTGTCATGAAAACCTTATTGTGGCTAGATATTGTTATGAGACATGTTGACTGAAAATGTCATGTCATTCCGTGATGTCATTGTTGAGATATTGACGACACAAAATGTGGCAGAAAGAAAGAAGAATAAAAAACGAGATATGAAACTCGTCACACTGAAGACGAGTTAGGTGATACGCTGGGGGTCATCAGATGTCGGTCATCCGTGATCGACAAAGAAAAGAATGTAATATAGCACCTTGAAGTTATAATGAGATACTTAGTTGAACTTTTTTAGGCCTACATTATTCAGATCACATTTGCCGCGGCCGCGGCTAACCTCAATTGCGAGGCCGAACCCCGCAAGTTAGTCCGTTTACACTGCCGGGCTCGGCCGCGCTTTTGATTCAAACCTTTCAATATTTTGTCGTAGTGGCGCTCTACTTGTAAACAAACGCAATTTGGTATTGTCTGGTTTTCAGATCCTTTGCCAACTGAATTCCGTGGCGACAAAGTCGCCGTTCGGGCAAAGGCCTTTGCCGAAGGAGAAAATCCTTTGCAGGACAAAACTACCTTAAACTATATACTAGTTTTCGACGTTGAAGTGGTTAATATCCTGAATAGCGAAATAGTACAGGCTAGGGTTTGGAAACCAGACTAAAATTGGCCGCGCATTTAGCCCAGTTTGCGTTTAATACACTGAGAAAAAGGCCGGGCGCGACCGCGGCTCGGCCGCGGCCGAGACCACCTCCAGAGCGTGGCCTAATGCGAGGCCAATTTTGGCCCCGCATTGGGCCTTTTGCGCATAATTTACACCGAAATGAAGGTGGGCTCGGCGCGGCCGAGCCGCGGCCGAGCCTCGCACTGTAAACGGGGTCCAAGTGATCCTCGACACGTACAAATAAAACATGACAATTAAGTGTTTATAACCATCTTGGCTTTAACAGTGGCCTTTTAAAACATGACCTTTGACCATTATGACTCCCTCTAATCTTGCTATCATAATGATTCTTTCAGAGAGCTCTTACAGCTATATACAAGCCTGTGAGATTTACCAGCAGTAAAACCAATGAAGCCTCCGATACAAAACAAGGGATATTGAGCAAGTGAGTCTGTTTACATGAGAATGTGATTTATCCTGGACGAAAGTGATGCCTCAATTAAAGAGAAAAGGGCAAAAGAAACACGGGCCAAACGTACGGCTCCAGCGAAAGAGACATCGCCTTTAACCATGTAACTATAGGTCTCCTCCAACTAAGAGTACACTTTGAACGTAAGCTTATACGTGAATGATAATTTATGACGATCTCACGTGATCTACACACATTCAAAGGGGACAGTTAGAAGTGGAAGGAGTGCTTAATTGTGTCATTAATTCCTAATCAATGACACCACTACTATAGGCATATCATAATTTCTCATCTAAAATCAATGGCCTATAGGACTCAAGCACCATTACTTGTATCGTGCATAAACTTTGTTTTTTAAGCTTTGAGTGAAACGTGTCATAACATAATTCTGTAATTCCATCAGCAGTGATTGACATAATAAAGAAGAGAGATATATCACCGTATTGAACGCTTAGAACCTAACGGGGGGGGGGGGGTATTATAGCATGATACTCGGTTCTTTTCTGCCCAGATGCCAACAACACCCATCACCCACGGCCACGCATAGAGAAACAGCCATGGCGAAAATAAAACTTTGCTTTCTCATAGGCAGAATGACACAGAACCCCGTCAAACACACTTCACTTTTATTGGCAGGGATGGACATGAAAAAAATCATTACTAATACTAAACAGCGTATGCATTCCATTCATGTGGCGCGAGATACCTCTATAGCAACATAAAGCCTGTCTTCAACTCCGTTGATCGAACAATGACAACCTGAAATTTCAAAGAGATGAGCGAGACGCTATATACACCTGGCCTAGAGTTAATCTATTCAGTTCTCATTCCTACTTCAAGTTGGGTTATGTTATTGTAATCATTCCCATCTGCAGTATAACAAAACCAAAGTGAGGGAAAAGGGGAGAGAAAAACGAAAGGTGGCGGAAGTAAAACTGCATACACAACTGCAATCCATATCATTGCGTGTGACAAGTGAAGCAAATGTATTAGTTGTTATAGCAGTGTTTTATGAGCATAAACAGGCAAATAGACAGACAATGTCAAATATAAAAACCATCAATTTAATGTCAGAGAAGATGGTAAACAAGATGCATTGAAACTGTAACTAAATCGCTGCTCGGTCACGGAACGTCCAACTTTATATTCAACCAAAAACATGTTAGGGGAAAGAAACACATTTAGATATAACATTCTTAAATTAAAAACAAGAAAAAGAAAATGTCCACGTCAGGATTTAAAAAAAAAACGCCGCACGAACATGCATTATATTCTAGATGGGAATACGGTTTGATGCAAAGGTCCAATGATTGTCTCATTACTTTAAAAGCAATCTATGGTTCCCTTACCATCACCAGTACCACACCACAATGACGTCTCTAAAATCAATGGTAGCACATTTATCATTGCATCATGCATTAACTCCCTTTTCCTAAACTACCAATGGAACGTGTCATATAATATTGTGTATTTCGATCAGTAGTGATTGACTTTAAAGAAGAAAGATAATGCAAAAAATTGAACGCTTACCACATTGCTTATAGGGCTATTCCAGTTTGGTACTCATCTGTTCTATTCTCCCAGATGCCAACAACATAATATCACCTATGGCTAAACTAGTGAAACAGCCATGACGAAAATAAACGACAGAGAACCCCGTCATAATCACTACACTTGGAAAGGTGTTGCCCGAAATTCCTCATTATGAAGCAATATCAAGTCACTTCCTTCCCTGCCTGTCTTTAACTCCGTTATTGGTCAAACAATAACCGACAACCTGGAATTCCAAAGAGATACAAAGCGAGACGCCATGCACCTGTCCTGGACTAGAGTTAATTAATTCAGTTCCCATTCCTGTTAGTTATGTAAACGTACACGTTCCTAAATATCCTACTACAGTATAACAAGAACAAATGAAGAGAAAAGGAAAGAGAAAACGAATGGTGGCAAGCGGGGTACTGTTTCAAGGGGCAATTTACAACATAACGTGTGACAAAATTAAAGAAGCAAGCCCAACCTCCAAACTCCAATACAAAACAAGGGAAATAGAGTAGCTGTGTTCATGACATCAGAGTGAAGCTGAACTGCAGAAAAAAAAAAGAAAAAAAGAAATAAAAGGAAAAAGTCCTGCGGGACTCGATTAACTTCTCTCCTTCCGGTCGGGCATTATAAACACGCAGCGTGCTAAGCGATTCTGCCTCACGGAAGATCCGAAGATCTTTTGCGAAACTTAAATCTATCTATGGATGCTATACACAACACAAATTTACATTGATATTCAGTTTTTTGGCGATATACGTCAAGTGACTGATAGCGCTATTCAACTTCCCACGAGTGGCCGCGTAGATTCGATCAATATACAGTTGCAAAGATAAATCGGGAATCGGTTCGACCAGATTCCATTCTCATTTTCAGTGATCGACAACGAAAATAATGTTAAGTAGCGACTTGAAGTAATATTGAGAAATATTCGTGAAGTCCAATTCTTTATACAGTCCTACATAATTCAGATGGAATTGTTTCTGTCATGCAACCAATTGAAAATTTCGTGTGGTGTCGGCGTGTCCAAGTAAGTTGATTGGAAAGGATATGTGAATGAGTATTTACCAATAGGTCTTTATATTGTAAAAGAAAATCAAACATGGCCATGCGGTCTTTTAAGAGTCATCTTCACTTTAACATTTGTAATTTCAAGTCCAAGTTGACAGTCAAAGCAATGTGGTCTCCAGCACAAAACAAAGGGATATTGTATGTGTGTGTGTGTGTGTGTGTGTACCTGTGTTTGTGTGTACGTTTACATGAAAACGTGATTTCTACATGGACGAAGGTGAATACTCCATAAAAGAAAAAAAGCAAAAGATGTAAGCATTTTAATTGTTTCGTGCTCTTATGGGGTTCGAACCCGTACGTATGCAACCTCACGTCTCTTGTGACGTCGCCTTTATCCTCTCGGCCATGTACGTCTTGACGAGAAAATATGAGGAACGTAAGCTTATATGTGAAAGATGATTCAGGAATCGTTTGGTCCACATTCCATTCTCATTTTCAGTTTTTAGCTGCAAAATTATCAACCTGATGAGGAGATTTGAAAAAAATAAAATGCATGATTACTGCAGCTTATTGTCTGAGCTACCACATACTTAAGTTTCAGAGGAAATGGAGCAAAATCAGCTGAAATAAAGGTGCTTAAACGTTGTCAAGTCAATGCATGGTTTAAAAAAAAAAAATCACCTCCCATAGACATAACACGTCAACTTGTCTGATTTTGAGTCTTTACCTTTAATCATAATTTGAAGTATGATGGTAAGTCTTCTCGAACTAAGAGTGTGGAACGGAAGCTTCTACGTGAAAGATGAATCACGATGATCACCCGTGACCGACACATCTTCAAAGGGATCAGTTATCAGAAGTGGAAGCCCTCGTGCCAAGATAATTATTGTCTCAGCAATTCCAAAGCAATGATACCCTTACATTTAGGTATACCATAATTTCCCTCTGAAATCATTGGTATTATTCATGTACAATTGCTTGCCTTGTCCATAAACTTTGCTATACAAACTTTCAGTGAAAGGTGTCATAACATAATTCTGTAACTCCATTAGCAGTGATTGACTACATAAATAAAGATATATCAAATTGAACGCTTAGCGCGTATAACTAAGGGGGATTTTAGCCTGATGCTGTGTTATTCACTGCTCAGATACCAACAACACTCATCACCTACGGTTACGTATAGAGAAATAGCAATGACGAATATAAGGTTTTCCTTTTCTTCGGCAGATAGACACACAACCCCTTTGAACACACTATAATTGACATGGAGGGACATGAAAAAGTTCATTACTACTACTAAACAGTGATGCCTTCTACTCATGTGGCACAAGATACCTCTATAGCAACATAAAACCTGTCTACAATTCCGTTATTGGGTCAAACAATAACAACCTGGAATTTCAAAGAGACGAGCGAGACGCCATACACCTGACCTAGAGTTAATTTATTCAGTTGCCATTCCTGCTCCAGTTGAGTTATGTAAATTATTTTCCGACCTGTCTTGTGCAGTGTATAACAGGAACAAACGTAGAGAAAAGGAAAGAGAAAACGAAAGGTGGCAAGCGGGGCACTGTATACCAAGGGCAATTTACAACATTACGTATGATAAATGAAGCAAATCTAACCTCCAGCCTCCGAGAAAAAAAAAAAAGGAACTTGAGTGACAGTGTGTCGTGGGGTAATGACATCGGAATGAAGCTGAACTGCCAAAAGAAAAACAAAGAAAGAGAGAGAAAAAAATAATAGCGTCCTGCGGGTCCCGAACATCTCGTCCTAAGGTAGTGCATAATGACCATGCAGCGCGCTAAGCGACTATAAGGCCACACGGCTGTCCCGAAGATTGGATGTGAAATTCATATCTTTATATCATTTACAACATGAAAAAGTTCATTACTACTACTAAACCGTGATGCCTTCCATTCATGTGGCACAAGATACCTCTATAGCAACATAATACCTGTATACAACTCCGATATTGGGTCAAACAATAACAACCTGGAATTTCAAAGAGATGAGCGAGACGCCATACACCTGGACTAGAGTTAATCATATCAGCTCCCATTCCTGCCAGTTATCTAAACGTACATGTTCCTACCTATCCTGTTACAATATAACAAGAACCAATGAAGAGAAAAGGAACGAGCAAACGAAAGGTGGCAAGCGGGACACTGTAACAAGGGGCAATTTACAACATTAAGTGTGACAAAATTAATGAAGCAAACCCAATCTCCAAATCTCCAATACAAAACAAGGGAAATAGAGCAGCCGTGTTCACAGGTTACGTATACTTGATAAAATAATTCGATAAATGACATCGGAGTAAAGCTGAACTGCCGAAAAAAAAGAAAAAGAAAGAAAGAGAAAACTCCTGCGGGAGTCGAACTTCTCGCCGTCCGGGTATGGAGTTATTAACACCCAGCGCGCTAAGCGATTACGCCACACGGCTATCCTGAAGATCCCATGAGAAACTTAAATATATGATAATACTATCGTGACACTGCTGATTGAGATGGCGCTATTCAACTTCCCACATGTGGCCGCGTGGATTCGACCAATATACAGTTGCAAAGAACAATCGGGAATCGTTCCGTACAGATTGCGTTCTCATTTTCATTCTTTAACTACAAAATTGTCGACCTGATGAGGAGATTTGAAAATATAAAATGCATGATGACTGCAGCTTATTGTCTGAGCTACAACATACTTAAGTTTCAGAGGAAATGAAGCAAAATCAGCTGAGGTAAAGGTGCTTAAACGTTGTCAAGTGAATGCATGGTTCTAAAAAAAATCACCTCCCATAGACATAACACGTAAACCTGTCCAATTTTGAGTCTTTACCTTTAATCACAATTTCTAGTATGATGACGTCATCATATTTCAAAACCATCACGTGGACTTGAGAGGCAAATGTTCAAAGTACAACATATCTGAATTTGGGATAATATTGAGCTTAAACAACAGAGATACGAGCAAATGAATGTCAGAAACAGTACCTCAAAAAAATCAATTCCACTTTTTTTATTTAAAATGACGATATGATGACGTCATCGCGTTTTCCTGGCAATATTGATACTTGGAATGTTATTTACAATTCATATGCTTTTGTAATATGCAATAGAAATATAGGGTCGACGGACGATTTAAAGAGCTATGGCGAAATAAACAAAGACATATTTTTTCACTATATTTGCAGAAAGACGCGCACGCGGAAATTCAACTTTGACGCCAGTGCATTCCTTTGTTATAGGTCGAAATCGATCGGAAATCAATGGATATTGTTACTCAAAGTATCAGGAATCCAAATCAGTCAAAAAAAATGCATTTTCATGTTGCTTACCGGCTCTGCGCGCGAAATTGCGCGGACGGACGCGCACGCGAGAAAATGTTTGAAACGCTTAAAATTGTCTGAAACTTCGAGATTTCCCATTGGGAAGTCGTTTTGAGCCTTTTAAAATTTTGACGCGCGCTTATGCGCGCGTAATGATGACCTGTGTAACTAGCGTTAAAAAGTAAGATAGAGCGTGACCTGAACTTCATGTCCACCGAAAATGATACAGAAATGACATCTAGTTATGAAGTTATGATCGATCATGTGACAAGGTCCGAAAATCACAAAATGGCGCCTAGATGACGTCATAGATATGTTACTGTAATGAAAACCTTATTGTGGCTAGATTTTGTCATGAGACATGTTGACTGAAAATGTCATGTTATTTCGTAATGTCATTCTTGAGATATTGACGACACAAAATTGTCCAGAAAGAAAGAAGAATAAAAAACGAGATATGAAACTCGTCACACTAAAGACGAGTTAGGTGATACGCTTGGGGTCATCAGATGTCGGTCATCCGTGATCGACAAAGAAAAGAATGTAATATAGCACCTTGAAGTTATAATGAGATACTTAGTTGAACTTTTTTGGGGGCCTACATTTATTATTCAGATCACATTTGTTTTTCTGTCACACAAACTATGTGGAAATTCTGTGCGTGTACGACTAAGTCGATTTACGGACTTTTTGAGCCTCAATTGCGCGGCCGAGCCCCGCAATTTAGTCCATTTACACTGCCGGGCTCGGCCGCGCTTTTGATTCAAACCTTTCAATATTTTGTCGTAGTGGCGAAGTCGCCGTTCGGGCAAAGGCCTTTGCCGAAGGAGAAAATCCTTTGCAGGACAAAACCACCTTAAACTATACTAGTTTTCGACGTTGAAGTGGTTAATATCCTGAATAGCGAAATAGTACAGGCGAGTGTTTGGAAGCCACAATAAAATTGGCCGCGCATTTAGCCCAGTTTGCGTTTACACTGAGAAAAAGGCCGGGCGCGACCGCGGCTCGGCCGCGGCCGAGACCACATTAGCGTGGCCTAATGCGAGGCCATTTTGGCCCCGCATTTGGCCTTTTGCGCGTTTACACCGAAATGAAGGCGGTCTCGGCGCGGCCGAGCCGCGGCCGAACCTCGCACTGTAAACGGGATCCAAGTGATCCTCGGCACGTACAAATAAAACATGACAATTAAGTGTTTATAACCATCCTGGCTTTAACAGTGGCCTTTTAAAATATGACCTTTGACCATTATTTACATAACCAATATGACTCCCTCTCATCTTGCTATCATAGTGATCAGTTCAAAGAGCTCTTACAGCTATATACAAGCCTGTGAGATTTACAAGCAGTAAATCCAATGAAGCCTCCGATACAAAACAAGGGATATAGAGCAAGTGAGTCTGTTTTACATGAGAATGTGATTTATACCTGGACGAAAGTGATATCTCAATTAAAGAGAAAAGGGCAAAAGAAAAACGGGCCAAACGTACGGCTCCAGCGAAAGAGACATCGCCTTTAACCATGTAACTATAGGTCTCCTCCAACTAAGAGTACACTTCGAACGTAAGCTTATACGTGAATGATAATTTATGACGATCTCACATGATCGACACACATTCATAGGGGACAGTTAGAAGTGGAAGGTGTGCTTAATCGTTTCATTAATTCCTAATCAATGACAATCCTACTATAGGCATGTCATAATTTCTCATCTAAAATCAATGGCCTATAGGACTCATGCACCATTACTTGTATCGTGCATATACTTTGTTTTTTAAGCTTTGAGTGAAACGTGTCATAACATAATTCTGTAATTCCATCAGCAGTGATTGACATAATAAAGAAGAAAGCTATATCACCGTATTGAACGCTTAGAACCTAACCGGGGGAGGGGGGTATTATAGCATAATACTCGGTTCTTTACTGGCCAGATGCCAACAACACCCATCACCCACGGCTACGCATAGAGAAACAGCCATGGCGAAAATAAAACTTTGCTTTCTCATAGGCACAATGACACAAAACCCCATCAAACACACTTTTATTGGCAGGGATGGACATGAAAAAGTTCATTACTAATACTAAACAGCGTATGCATTCCATTCATGTGGAGCGAGATACCTCTATAGCAACATAAAGCCTGTCTTCAACTCCGTTGATCGAACAATGACAACCTGAAATTTCAAAGAGATGAGCGAGACGCTATATACACCTGGCCTAGAGTTAATTTATTCAGTTCTCATTCCTACTTCAAGTTGGGTTATGTCATTGTAATCATTCCCATCTGCAGTATAACAAAACCAAAATGAGGGAAAAGGGGAGAGAAAAACGAGAGGTGGCAAAAGAAAAAATGCATGCACAACTGCAATCCACATCATTGCGTGTGACAAGTGAAGCAAATGTATTAGTTGTTATAGCAGTGTTTTATGAGCATAAACAGGCAAATTGCTTTATAGACAGACAATGTCAAATTTAAAAACAATCAATTTAATGTCAGAGAAGATGGTAAACAAGATGCATTGAAACTGTAACTAAATCGCTGCTCTTTTACTCGGTCACGGAACGTCCAACTTTATATCCAACAATAAAAAAATGTTAGGGGAAAGAAACAAATTTAGATATAACATTCTTAAATTAAAAACAAGGAAAAGAAAATGTCCACGTCAGGATTAAAAAAAAAAAACTCCGCACGAACATGCATTATATTCTAGATGGGAATACGGTCTTGATGCAAAGGTCCAATGATTGTCTCATTACTTTAAAAGCAATCTATGGTTCCCTTACCATCACCAGTACCACACCACAACGACGTCTCTAAAATCAATGGTAGCACATTTATCATTGCATCGTGCATTAACTCCCTTTTCCTAAACTACCATGGAACGTGTCATATTATTGTGTATTTCGATCAGTAGTGACTGACTTTGAAGAAGAAAGATAATGCAAAAAATTGAACGCTTACCACATTACTTATAGGGCTATTCCAGTTTGGTACTGATCTGTTCTATTCTCCCAAATGCCAACAACATATGTCACCTATGGCTAAACTAGTGAAACAGCCATGACGAAAATAAACGACAGAGAACCCCGTCATAATCACTACGCTTGGAAAGGTGTTGCCCAAAATTCCTCATTATGAAGCAATATCAAGTCACTTCCTTCCCTGCCTGTCTTTAACTCCGTTATTTGGTCAAACAATAACAACCTGGAATTCCAAAGAGATCAGCGAGACGCCATGCACCTGGACTAGAGTTAATTAATTCAGTTCCCATTCCTGTTAGTTATGTAAACGTACACGTTCCTAAATATCCTGCTACAGTATAACAAGAACAAATGAAGAGAAAAGGAAAGAGAAAACGAATGGTGGCAAGCGGGGCACTGTTTCAAGGGGCAATTTACAACATTACGTGTGACAAAATTAATGAAGCAAACCCAACCTCCAAACTCCAATACAAAACAAGGGAAATAGAGTAGCTGTGTTCATGACATCAGTGTGAAGCTGAACTGCTGAAAAAAAAAAGAAAAAAGAAATAAAAGGAAAAAGTCCTGCGGGACTCGATTAACTTCTCTCCTTCCGGTCGGGCATTATAAACACGCAGCGTGCTAAGCGATTCTGCCGCACGGAAGATCCGAAGATCCTGTGCGAAACTTAAATCTATCTATGTATGCTATACACAACACAAATTTACATTGATATTCAGTTTTTTGGCGATATACGTAAAGTGACTGATAGCGCTATTCAACTTCCCACGAGTGGCCGCGAGGATTCGATCAATATACAGTTGCAAAGATAAATCGGGAATCGTTTCGACCAGATTCCATTCTCATTTTCAGTGATCGACAACGAAAATAATGTTAAGTTGCGACTTGAAGTAATATTGAGAAATATTCGTGAAGTCCAATTCTTTATACAGTCCTATATAATTCAGATGAAATTGTTTCTGTCATGCAACCAATTGAAAATTTCGTGTGGTGTCACCGTGTCCAAGTAAGTTGATTGGAAATGATATGTGAATGAATATTTTCCAATAGGTCTTCATATTGTTAAAAAAAAACCAAGCATGGCCATGCTGTCTTTTAAGAGTCATCTTCACTTTGTAATTTCAAGTCCAAGTTGCCAGTCAAAGCAATGTGGTCTCCAACACAAAACAAAGGGATATTGTGTGTGTGTGTGTGTGTGTGTGTGTGCCTGTGTGTGTGTACGTTTACATGAAAACGTGCTTTCTACATGGACGAAGGTGAATACTCCATAAAAAAAAAAAGATATACGTATTTTGTTTCGTGCTCTTATGGGGTTCGAACCCGTACGTGTGCAACCTCACGTCTCTTGTGACGTCGCTTTTATCCTCTCGGCCATGTACGTCTTGACGAGAAAATATGAGGAACGTAAGCTTATATGTGAAAGATGATTCAGGAATCGTTTGGTCCACATTCCATTCTCATTTTCAGTTTTTAGCTGCAAAATTATCAACCTGACGAGGAGATTTGAAAAACATAAAATGCATGATCACTGCAGCTTATTGTCTCAGCTACCACATACATAAGTTTCAGAGGAAATGGAGCAAAATCAGCTGAGATAAAGGTGCTTAAACGTTGTCAAGTCAATGCATGGTTAAAAAAAAAATCACCTCCCATAGACATAACACGTCAACTTGTCTGATTTTGAGTCTTTACCTTTAATCACAATTTGAAGTATGATGGTAAGTCTTCTCGAACGAAGAGTGTGGAACGGAAGCTTCTACGTGAAAGATAAATCATGACGATCACCCGTGACCGACACATCTTCAAAGAGATCAGTTATTAGAAGTGGAAGCCCTCGTGCCAAGATAATATTGTCTCAGCAATTCCAAAGCAATGATACCCTTACATTTAGGTATACCATAATTTCCCTCTGAAATCAATGGTATTATTCATGTACAATTGCTTGCCTTGTCCATAAACTTTGCTTTACAAACTTTCAGTGCAATGTGTCATAACATAATTCTGTAACTCCATTAGCAGTGATTGACTACATAAATAAAGATATATCAAATTGAACGCTTAGCGCGTATAACTAAGGGGGATTTTAGCCTGATGCTCTGTTCTTCACTGCTCAGATACCAACAACACTCATCACCTACGGCTACGTATAGAGAAACAGCCATGACGAAAATAAGGTTTTCCTTTTCTTTAGCAGATAGACACACAACCCCTTTAAACACACTATAATTGACATGGAGGGACAAGAAAAGGTTTATTACTACTACTAAACAGTGATGCCTTCTACTCATGTGGCACAAGATACCTCTATAGCAACATAAAACCTGTCTACAATTCCGTTCTTGGGTCAAACAATAACAACCTGGAATTTCAAAGAGATGAGCGAGACGCCATACACCTGGCCTAGAGTTAATCTATTCAGTTGCCATTCCTGCTCCAGTTGAGTTATGTAAATTATTTTCCGACCTGTCTTGTGCAGTGTAACATGAACAAACGTAGAGAAAAGGAAAGAGAAAACAAAGGTGGCAAGCGGGGCACTGTATACCAAGGGCAATTTACAACATTACACGTATGATAAATGAAGCAAATCCAACCTCCAGTCTGCGACAAAAAAAAGGGGGGGGGAATTGAGTGACTGTGTGTTGTGGGGTAATGACATCGGAATGAAGCTGAACTGCCAAACGAAAAACAAAGAAAGAGAGAGAAAAAAAAATAATAGCGTCCTGCGGGTCTCGAAGGTAGTGCATAATGACCATGGAGCGCGCTAAGCGACTATAAAGCAACACGGCTGTCCCGAAGATTGGATGTGAAATTCATATCTTTATATCATTTACAACATGAAAAGGTTCATTACTACGACTTAACAGTGATGCCTTCCATTTATGTGGCACAAAATACCTCTATATCAACATAAAACCTGTCTACAACTTCGTTATTGGGTCAAACAATAACAACCTGGAATTTCAAAGAGATGAGCGAGACGCCATACACCTGGACTAGAGTTAATCAATTCAGCTCCCATTCCTGCCAGTTATCTAAACGTACATGTTCCTACATGTTCCTAACAAGAGCCAATGAAGAGAAAAGGAAAGAGCAAACGAAAGGTGGCAAGCGGGACACTGTAACAAGGGGCAATTTACAACATTAAGTGTGACAAAATTAATGAAGCAAACCCAATGTCCAAACTCCAATACAAAACAAGGGAAATAGAGCAGCCGTGTTCACGGGTTACGTACACTTAATAAAATAATATGATAAATGACATCGGAGTAAAGCTGAATTGCCGAAAAAAAAAAGAAAAAGAAAAAACGGGAAAAATCCTGCGGGAGTCGAACTTCTCTCTTTCCGGTATGGCATTATGAACACTCAGCGCGCTAAGCGATTACGCCACACGGCTGTCCTGAAGACCGAGTGCGAAACTTAAACGTATAATAATACTGTCGTGACTGGTTGACTTGTGATGGCGCTATTCAACTTCTCACAAGTGGCAGCGTGGATTCGATCAATATACAGTTGCAAAGATAAATTGGGAATCGTTCTGTACAGATTGCATTCTCATTTTCAGTTTTAAACTACAAAATTATCAACCTAATGAGGAGATTTGAAAACATAAAATGCACGATTACTAAAGCTTATTGTCTCAGCTACAACATACGTATGTTTCAGAGGAAATGGAGCAAAATCAGATGAGGTAAAGGTGCTTAAACGTTGTCAAGTCAATGCATGGTTTAAAAAAAAATCACCTCCCATAGACATAACACGTAAACTTGTCTGATTTTGAGTCTTTACCTTTAATCACAATTTCTAGTATGATGACGTCATTATATTTCAAAACCATCACATGGACTTGAGAGGCAAATGTTCAAAGTACAACATATCTGAATTTGGGATAATATTGAGCTTAAACAACAGAGATACGAGCAAATGAATGTCTGAAAGAGTACCTGAAAAAAATCAATTCCACTTTTTTTATTTAAAATGACGATATGATGACGTCATCGCGTGTTCCTGGCAATATTGATACTTGGAATGTTATTTACAATTCATATACTTTTGTAATATGCAATAGAAATATAGGGTCAACGGACGATTTAAAGAGCTATGGCGAAATAAACAAAGACATGTTTTTTCACTATATTTGCAGAAAGACGCGCACGCGGAATTTCAACTTTGACGCCAGTGCATTCCTTTGTTATAGGTCGAAATCGAGCGGAAATCAATGGATATTGTTACTCCAAGTATAAGGAATCCAAATCAGTCAAAAAAATTGCATTTTCATGTTGCTTACGGGCTCTGCGCGCGAAATTGCGCGGACGGACGCGCACGCGAGAAAATGTTTGAAACGCTTAAAATTGTCTGAAACTTCGAGATTTCCCATTGGGAAGTCGTTTTGAGTCTTTTAAAATTTTGACGCGCGCTTACGCGCGCGTAATGATGACCTGTGTAACTAGCGTTAAAAAGTAAGATAGAGCGTGACCTGAACTTCATGTCCACCGAAAATGATACAGAAATGACATCTAGTTATGAAGTTATGATCGATCACGTGACAAGGTCCGAAAATCACAAAATGGCGCCTAGATGACGTCATAGATATGTTACTGTCATGAAAACCTTATTGTGGCTAGATTTTGTCATGAGACATGTTGACTGAAAATGTCATGTCATTCCGTAATGTCATTATTGAGATATTGACGACACAAAATGTGGCAGAAAGAAAGAAGAATAAAAAAAAAGAGAAATTTTGACAATCACAATAGGTGATACGCTGATAGCGTATCACCTAATAAGTGATTCTTATGAATAGCAGGGGATGTCTCTACCCGACACAAGTGTTGCCAATTTAAAAATTCACTGATTATTTTCATTTTACGTATTGGCAACTAGAATGGTATGTATAACAGAGAATCAGGGAGGAGGGAGCTCCTCTCTCCACTGGGTTAAGGAGCCCTTGAATTTCATACGTATTGTACATAAAGTGTAAGAAAGAAAATGTATAAGACGGAATAAGGTGTAAGAAAAAAAAACAATATGGGACAGATTAAGGGGCTGGAAATGACGGCCAAAAGGCATATTAGGGATTAAATTACTCAGGATCACTCAGTTTTACATGGCCGGAATACGCGTGGGTAACCACAAAAGAAAACAATAACAACTAATCTTATGCGGTTAAAAGATTGAGTAATCTTATTAAACATGCACAATAATTATGATTGACCACATTCATATAAACATGCATATTTTCCGTGGATCAATGAGTAGCAAAAATAATTTCCGATCTATACTATCAAGTGACTCGCCAAAGGGATTGACGCAAATCACATCAAATCATTCAACATCTGAATAAAACGACATACCCTTGAGTTGCGTGAACTCGGGAACCAAACTCATTCGGATAGAGTCATAGCCGAAGACCAAGCAGTGTGGATATGTGAAATACAAAGATAATTCCAGATACATTTTTCAGCTAGTTCAGTCAGGTTTTGCGGGACATAATCTCAATTGTAAATGAAATGTGTGCTTGACAAGGGATAGGAGTAATCGTAAGAATTGAGAGCAGCTGGTATCATAGCTTGGTGGTATAGTTGGTAGAATTTATAAAACACAAAAGATATAAGACGAAATCACCGCATACATGTAGGTTAAAGACCTTTTATCTATGGACTGGTTGTATCACATGAGAGAAATTCAAAGACGTATGGGGACAAAAAGTATTGATTGCCAAGCACTCAAACATGAGGACAGGTGAAAAGGACTTCACTTCTATCACAGATAGACATTAGTAGCATAACAGTTTGGGTTCATTCACCTGCGATTTCACGGCAATGTGAAAGAAATTTGGCCTTTGAAGAAATAGAGTCTGTTGGTTTAATAGACAAAATTGCTCACAGTTTTGTAGGTTAATTGTTGCGAATAGCTATCTAAGCCGATGACTGAAAACATACCACTGTGAAGCCAACGTTTGGCCTGTATGTAAACATTTTACATCATAATATCATAATGATAGCAATGCTCGTGATTGTGATTTTGACGGAGAGTAGAGACATGATTTTGTAGAATGCTATAGAGCGCAGATGATCATGACATCTGCACTTCATTTCGAAAAGCTATCACAGACGTGTAATTAATTGCCGGCCAACAGATCGTTATAGTCTTACGGAAAATTAACTTTTAGGTTCAAATGGAGTCAAGTTTACAGACGATTAGTCATGTAAATAAATATTGTCGCTTTTAAAATTTTACTTCACAAACATCTACAAATTCCAAAACGTTTATGGACTTGAAAATTCGAAGAGAGGCTGTTAATATGATATGAAACCTTCCATTTCTGAACAAATATGATATTTGTTCTAATCTTCCCAATCACGTATATCGAAGTTTTTAAGATAACAGCCGTGTGAGGGTAACTTGCACTGAGATAAGCTTTAATATAGGAAAGCGGCTGAAAAACTGGCTATAGCAAAACAACCTGTAGCATGTGCTTACTTTTTATTCAGCTCTATATACCACGATACAGAAGGGCTCTGAGGAAACAATCAATAAAAATGTGTTATCATGATCCCATCCCTTTTTAAAATGGGCTGTGCGTATATTGTGTGTGATACGAGTGGTGTGTTTGGTGTGTGTGTCTGTGTGTGTCTGTGTGTGTGTGTTCATTGGAAGAGAGAAAAAGAGGGAAAGAGGAGAGAGAGGGAGAGAGAGAGAGGAAAAGATGTAAAATTTAAAAAAAAAAATGAGAGGAAGAAAAAAAAGAGTCAGTGTAACTTCGCTCTTGCCGCGACAGGCCTATACGGCACACAGGTAAGCTGTGAAACAATGGTGTGAAGATTGTGTGAACTTTGTACGCCAGCAAAGGCTTAGTACACACAAACGTTGGCTGTGTATGCGTGCGTAAATGTGGTGTGTGTCCCAACGAATCAAATCAAGCCCATGAGGTACAATAAGGAAATGAAGGGTGAAAAAAAAAGCACAGCAAAGGCTAATGAATGTGTCAATTACAATATTAATGATTGTGTTTTTGTTTTGTTTGTTGTTGTTTTTTCAGCGTGCTTACCATATCTTTCATGTCTTATGTCCCTAACTGGTATTCATACAACTGTAATTTTACAATCTGGGAGGATTGTTTGTTTATTTGTTTGTGTGTTTGCGTTCATTCTGCTTCTCCAGTCAATTTGAAATTTATATTATTGTAAATAATCAAACAAAACTAAACTAAATTACAAAGGAACGATACTATCACATGTAATTCTAGTACATTCTCATTATGAGATAATTTATGGTTCCATAAATCATAAAAGGCAGTACATGTATAGGCCTACATATGATTCAACAAGGAAGCAGAAGGGTTTAAGTTCGTTATTCCGAAGGTTCGTTATTCCGAAGTTTCTTTAGTCCGGAGGTTTGTTATTCCGAAGGTTCGTTATTCCGAAGATTTGTTATTCCGAAGGTTCGTTAATCCGAAAATGTGATAAGGTTTGTTATTCCGAAGGTTCATTAATCCGAAAGTGAAATAAGGTTCGTTATTCCGAAGGTTCGTTACGGACCCTATTTCATTTCGGATCAACGAACCTTCGGAATAGCGAACCCTATTTCATTTTCGGATTAACGAACCTTCGGAATAACGAACCCTATTTCATTTTCGGATAAACGAGCCTTCGGAATAGCGACCCCTATTTCATTGTTGGATTAACGAACCTTCGGAATAACGAACCTTCCGAATAACGCCACAAATGTTCGGATTAACGAGCCCTTTTTCATTTTCGGATTAACGAACCTCTATAGGTAGAGGGAATTTGTGTGTTCCGGATTAACGAATCTTCGGAATAACGAACAGCACCCAACAGAAGATCGTCAGCATAAGAGTGGAGCTACCAACTAAGAACATAACATTTATAGTTCCATGGTATAAGCATGTCTTGACTGAACTAACGGCATGACTGATCACTGTGTGTACGGCCCGAACTCGAGCATCTGAGCGAATAAATTAAGAAAAAAGAATATCAGCAATGGATTGGGAAAAACAGGTGATTATAAATAGATATTAATTGATGTGTTGGAGGCAGGCAGGGAGAAAATGCAATAGAGGTTCGGAAAAGTGCAGGATTCCATCCATCTGCATTGTAATTTCACGAGCAGTTTGAAAAGTTCGGTTGGATCACAAAACTATGCTCTATTTTGATAGTGCAGCAGTATTTGTTTATATTGACCTACATTTATTTTGCTGTAAATGACTGCTTACCGGAAAGGTGATACATGTGATTTCGTTAAAAACTGCAAAGTGCAACAATATATCGTTTCAATGAAACTTCTGTGGTTCAGACAAGCATTACCAGTGCGAACATGAAAACAAAAGAGATAGTGGTAATAGGCCTAAGCATGATGGTAGAATAGTAGAATTCACAAATTTCTCAAAAACTATCGTGGCTTTAAGGCGGAATGGGACGTAACAGAGACGGATGTGGGCAAAACTTATGCACTATACGCTCCTTTCTGTTTACATTTATCTTATCTGGCTTAGACCGCTTCCGAATTTGCCATTCTGTCTGAACTCCGTTTCCATGACAACTCGTGCAGACAGACATTAACTGTTGGCAGCGCTATCTCGGGTCACTGTACTTTTCTTCCAGCGGTGATCATACGATCCCAACAACCTCATGCGATAAAAAAAAAACAACAACAATAGTGTGTCGAAAAGTTCACACTTTAAAAAGGCTGTAGCATCATCAAGCGCAGACTCCCACAGTTCGGAATACCGTCAGGGAAATGGATTTTTTCCGATTGGGATATTGTTCAGGTGTGTTTTTCCTTTCATTTCTTCAATTTACCACCATTATGTTTACTTTAACATGGAACCTTTCATCAACGAAGCAAATTCGAGGAGGTTCATAGTGTTTGTTATTTGGAAAAAGTGTCCCCGTTACAGGAACTTGTGCTTCGTAATATTTTCACACAAAACAACACAAATGACTGTAGAAGATGTAGTCATTTCCATCAGCAATGATTATGCGATATTACTTGAGAGATGAAAAAAACAACATTGATAGTATTAAACGATGACAAAACTAATCAAAACATTAATGGTATAATGACGGAGATGATGGCAATGATGATACCAATAATGATAATAAAAATGATGCTACTACTTCTAGTAGTAGTAGTATAGTAGTAGTAGTGGTAGTATTACTACTAATACTAATACTAATACTAATACTAATACTAATACGAATGCGAATACTAATGCTAATAATAATAATAATAATAATAATAATAATAATAATAATAATAATAATAATAATAATAATAATTATAAAAAGAAGAAGTAGAAAAAATGAGATAATCATAATGATTGTATATGTTATATTTAGCAGAATAAGCAGAAGCAGCCGAAAAAGGTGCCAAAACCGACACAACAGAAAGAGGCAGCAGAGACCAGTGTGTAGAATTAACGACGAAAATATAACACACGCCAAACGTGGGTAAACACCGTATTCAATCTATTCTCTATTTCTGACGTACAGATTCTCAACGATGCATGGGTTTCCTATAATGTCTATATGCACCGTGCGTAGTTCTTAAAAGCCAGTGATGGATATCCCGACTGTTCGGAGTAATCAAATTATTAGATTAAACGAGACAATGTTGGCCAATAATGCGGGATGCGGGGAAAGACGAATAATGACTTTTGGGAGGCAGCATTCGGATTTACAATTCACTTAATGCCTTCATTATAAGACAATATTATGCATGCATTGCGTCTCTTCCCTCCCCACCCCCCTCAATTTCCATCGCTCGCGAAACAGGACCAGTAGAGATTCAATTTGATTAACCCTTAAATTCCCGGGAGGATTTAACTGCAGAAAGTATCATCTTGTCGTCATCATCAAATTGGCACCTCTCAATTGCACTAAATAATCATAAAGGATAAACAAAAACGTTATTTAGATAATTAAAGCTGCGAAAAATCTGACAAAATTGTATTTTTCTGAAATGTGTTGCCAATTTGAGAATCAGATATAAATCAAGCAGCTATTTATGTGACTCTTGAAGATTTTGCAACTGAAATAAACAGGGGGCTCAAATGGAGGAGTTTTTTTCACTCTGCCATTTGAAACACTGATGGTGCGTGACAACTAACACATCATCCAGATGATTTCCAAAATGTCAAATCATGAAGTACTATTGTACATAAATTAAAACGAGTGAATTGCGTATTGGAAAGTAACAGTTTAGAGTCCCATGACACGTTTTTTTATAGTAAAAAAAGTAAAAGATTCTTTTTAAAGATATGTTGTAAGCCTTTAATGATAGTTAATTTTCTGTCGTAACGATACTTCGACAGAAGACATGATGGAGTGGCAAGAGGTGCACACCTTCTATTATACAGATAAGCGAAAGGAGGCAACGTTCAAGCAATCAAGACCGAACAGAACACTTACAAGGCAAACAATACACAAAAGCAAACAAAAACTCCTCTGATTTTATCCCGTATACATTTAAAGACAGTTTCTAGCGAAAGGTCCAATCCTTCCTCCTATCTTTTGCTTCCTCCGCGTCTTCGAACTCTTCTCCTTTCTCCTTTTATTCTCCGTCATCGTCTTCCACTTCTTCATCTCCTCACTCTTTCTCTACTTATTCCTGCTCCATATGCTTTTGTTCTTCTTCTTCTTCTTCTTCTTCTTCTTTTCCTCCTCCTCCTGCTCCCCTCCCCCTCTTCCTCCTCCTCTCCTCCTCCTCCCCCTTCCCTTCCTCCTCCTCCTTCTCCTCCTCTTCATTCTCTTCCTCTCCTAAAAATTGCGACATTTGCTATTCCCCTTCAAATTTTCTGTCAGGACAAATCAGTTACATGGCTCAAAGGTTTGGTTTAGAATAATAATGACTTGGTGTGTTTAACCCTTAAAATCCGAGATACTGTAATTCACAATAGGGGTTGCATATTAGGGGTTGCTCATCCGGTTCACGTAAGCGATTATGGGTCAACATATAACCGCGGAAATGCGGTTACGTATCTGTCTTTCTGCGAGGCAAAGAATGATATTTTTAGACGCATAAAAGAGGCGGGAATGGCCGCCTATCAGTTGCGGTTAAACAGTGTGTCCCGGGGTGATGGCAATTTCCCGGCATTCCCTGCTGAGTGTAAACATTGTGGACTTCCTGCTTACATGGATGGCCTTTGACCTCAAAAAAAAAATACTACAGATATCTGGATGCACGGTGTGAACGTTTGAAAGTAGGAGTGTACTAAAAAAAAAAAAAAAAAAAAAAAAAAGATCCCTTAAATGCCAGGTAGGGTGAGGTAATAGGGTGTAGATGATGACCAGAAGAAATTGCCATGTATATTCAAAATCCAACGTTCTCCTTGTCTAGATTGAAATATATTGAACATGGAGATGGAGATATATTATCTTTTAAACCGATTCCCAATAACCGCCCCCCCCCCCCAACATCCCACACGTCACAGAGCTACCTTTTATCAGAATACAGTATTACATAAACTGTAGTCTGTCTTGCAGTATCCTTAAAATCCGTAAACTTAGACGTGTGTACTCTCAAATAAATTCACTCTCAAATAAACCTTCCTTTTTGGGGAGAGGGATGCGTTTACGGGAAAAGTGACGCCGCCCATTTCCAAATTACGGGAATATGTACGGTGAAAACACAAGTTCTGTGCAATCTTTGAGATAACGCCCCAACAACCTTGGCTGATCAAGTTGCACTGTGCAGTAAAACTTCGTAAAAATATAAAGGGGAATTATAGTTCAACAGGGTGACATCTAGAGTAGGTGACTCAAGGAAAATGCTGATGCTCAAATTTTCTCAGTATTTAGTCGCATTTCGCCTGTCTTTGCGGTGCCGCTTTGCTCCTCCCTTTCCTAGTCTTTTGCCTCCTTTACCGCGTCCAGACATGATGGCGTGAGTTGATTGTGGTTTAGCTGATGAGAGATCCATTTCTGATGGTAATGGTTATGTCTGCACCCCAATAGATGCATTTATTCTGTCCTCTCTGTACATTGTCTGTGCTCGCAAGGACAATCATCGATTGGAATCAATACGGTCGTGTTCTTTTGGACCACTTTATATAAGATTATACTGAAACACTAAGTTAGCACATGACAAACCATGTACCAAGCAGTGGGTTAAGACATGATTATGATGCAATATTCCTTGTAAAGAAATAATAACCGCACCCATTTCATTTTAATAGGTATAGTTCTTACGGTCACAATATGTATTACTGTACAAATATTTGTAGATAGCATGACAAATCATGTTATGCTTTTGTGGTATTCCTCAATTCATACAGGAGAACCCCAAAATCGACATGCTAGTGTTCATCTGATATTATAATTGTTCTTACTAACAAAGTAATAAGCATAAAATTATTCTATTTTCAACGTGGTCTTTGAAGCAAGAGCATACCCCTATAATATATTTAAAAAAAAATGAATATAAGTTGAGGAATATCACGGTAAAGAATTATAGCGCATAACACGATATCATGATAGGAGGTGTTACGCACTACTTGCATAATGTTAAACGGCATACATGAGTGCGTACATGAGTGAAAAAACAATGAGAGATATGTTGTACCAGTAATAGGGGGAAGAAATAAGTGGCAATTGGTTTCACAAAATTTACTATTTCTAATAATCACAGCATTCAAAGAATCCGTACTCAAAAATACAGAGGAAAAAATACATTCAAGGTCCTGTTTTATGTTGACGTAATATGATGAAGAAAAGTGCACTCTTATACTTACAGAAAATGGAGATATCACGCAACAGTGGCAGAGGAGCTGAGACCGCAAAGGGAAACTACCGCCTGGTTAAACACGCGCGGAGTGTGCGGACTGTAGCTGATCGAATCGGCGGTGGATGTACAAATTACACTTTTTTTTTCCTTTTTAAATTTCGTCGGTTCTGCAGACGATCAACGCTCATAACGCTTCGATTTGCCTCCCTCTCTCTCCCTCTCTCCCCCTCTCTCTCCCTCCCTTTCTTTCCCTCTCTCTCTCTCTCTCTCTCTCTCTTCCCACCCTCTCTCTCCCCTCCTCCCCTCTCTCTTTCTGTTTATGTCACTCACTTTCTCTGCTCACAAAATCATCGATTATCTGCTAGGATGTGAGATCATCATGCAAATGCAACGCCAAAGTTTTTGTTTTTATTCATTCAAATCATATAGACACGCAGCTGACGCACTCCGTCTGAATCTTGCCCCACCCCCACCTCCCTTTTCCCATTTTTTCCAGTGACTAAATAAATTGACAATGTCGTACTTTAACACAGCTGGTACCATTTTAAGTACCAGATGTTGTATACTCTGTGTTCCACATAGTGGATTACAAGAGCCATGATAATACATGTATATCATACGTGGGCAAAATGAAAACTGATATTCCAGCTTTCTACAAGAAAATCTTTGCCTCTATACCCGCTTTTCTTTCATCTAGGCCATTGAGATGCAGTGTCATACAATGCCTACTGTCACACAGTGAGCCTAATTCTTTCCGTTGTCTTAGCCAGCATCGATAAACTCGTTGCACACGGTTATCGGACTTGTCGTGTACTATCCCTTTAGGGGAAATACAATATCTAGGAGGGGAAGGGGTACGCTATCAAAGTACATAGTGCTATAGTTCTATAACCTGATTTACCAGACAGTCAATGGGCTTAGTTATGTGAGGCATCTGAAGGGAAGCTTGTAGCATAATGTCCTCAAGAAGATACATTTGCTTTAATGAGTACAGTGAGGTAAAAATTTATAGTGATAATTCAAATCACCCTTGTGGTGCATCATTACCATTGTATTCACATTGCGTCTTCACGTTGTTCCACACAGATGATAGATGTTAAAGGGATGGTATAGTATCGGTTGAGGTGGGGATTAAGCTTTTAACTTTTTGACAGATAATTAGAAACCACTCTACGAAATGTTAAAAAGCATACAATTCTGAGAGGAATTCAAAGTTTATATGATGAAAATCCGTTTTAAAATGGCTGAGATATCTATAAACAAAGTGAAACAAAGCTATCCTATCTATAAAAGGTGGGACCCAACTTTTATTATGATTTCTTCGTTTTGGATATCTCAGCTATTTCAAAACCAATTTTCATCAAATAACCTCTGAATTCCTCTTAAAATTATACGCTCTTTCATATTTCATATAATGAGGTTTTCAATCATTTTTTTTAATCATCATCAAAAAAAAAGTTGGAAACCTTTATCCCCATCTCAACCGAAATTGTACCATCCCTTTAATACCGAGATCTTTGAGTTGCGCCTGGAACAATGTCGGCAGTAACGATTTGCAACAAAGCAAATCAGAACAGTTACTGATGTGCAACGAATAGAAAAACTTACATCCTCGACAGCCTCTGTGGTTACAGAAATGGCATTAAATGAGAAAACGAAATCAAGCACGTGGCATCGACTGAAAGTTTTATGGCAAGTAGCACCACCTCTATGCTTGTGCAAATATTAGGATAACATGATCAGAGGGTGTGTATGAAATTAGAAGAAGCAATCCCCCCTCCCCCCTTGAAAAAAAAGAACTTAATTATGATAAGATGCCGGGTGATTTTTGAATTTCTAGCAACATCGTTCGAAAAATTCATGTCGCAGTCCATGATTCAATATCAATTTTATATCCCTAGCTGTGAGCTCAGCGAGCATTTAAGAGAGAGAGAGACTCATTTACTCTCAATCAATTCGTATTTACCTTTTCCCGCGTTGGTCTTATGCGTCTATTTGCATGTAACGCATAACACACCTGTTGCCAGCACACGGTGTCGGAATAACGTGCTCTCGTAATTACATTCGCGAGAAGCAGCTTTGTGTGGATTGAGTTGGGTAATTGCAAGGTGGAGATACCAGAGGTAATGGTTATAATTGCACTGCACACTGAGTGAGGTGTGCATGTGTGGTAAACAGTTTAAAGGGGCATTAAGCCTATATGTACGTACGTATGTATGTATGTATGTATGTATGGATAGATAGATAGATAGATAGATAATAGTAGCAAGATAGAGAGGCAGGAAATACATATCATATATATATATATATATATTGTACATTTGAAAATAGATAGATAGATAGACAGATAGATAGATAGACAGTTATGAATTCAATAAATGCGGATCAGCGAAGTCAGAGCAAAATTGGACTATCGTTCAAAAGTTTTGAAATATTTAGCACTTGGTTATATCTTTGTGCCATTATTGCGGGATGAGAATACAATGCGTCATGTCACAGGCTGAGGTAGTGATGAAATTTCATTAAAGATTCAATGCGATTTTGTTAAATTCACCCCATTTTTTTTATTATAGGTTTTCTTTACATCGTTCCAATACTGTGACCACTACAAAACGAAAAACTTGAACAAATTCACAAATTTTAGATAGAATGTCCGATTGAACTAAAACTTTGTCACAGATGTGTTTTACTAATACTCCTGCACTTAAGTGAATCCATGTGTATTTGGGTGAATTCTCCTTTATGCTGATGTAAAACACACACACACACACACACACATATAGGCACGCACACATAAACACACATACACACAGCACAGTCGCACATACACACTCAAATACATCGTGTTACGAGATATCTAAGAATACCAGAATATTCAATTTAGAAAATTTCCGTTCAGATTTTCAATGTTTTCCTCATACTCTCATAATAAAAGTAGATTTGCGTTAAGAAAACAAAAATCGTGTCGTGAAACGGTAGGAATAATCAAGAGCCTCGCTACAGGAATCTTCTTTTTTCTCTGATTTCCTACATAAACGAAGAAAATTAATGTGAGGATGGAAGCAATTGCACGAGATTACAAGACGTGGAGAGTTGCTTCTCTGTGCCAGGGACTATGGACAGTGCTTACAACACGGATTTTGTGTGCCAATCAACACTTACAGTATACAAAGGGTTAATATGCAAGGGAAGACAAAAACAAAACAAAGACACAATGAGTGAGGCAGGGTGCTCAAAAAGGGATTTTCTTTTTGGTCCAATTATTAACTTTCTTTGAATTGTAAGGTATGCTTTTCACTGATGTGCTGATACTCGGGTAATTGGTACTACCAAAGAGGTATACCTCCTTGGTACTACGCATGTGAAACATGGATACAGGCACATTCACTCGCACACACACACACATACACATACACACACAAATATGAGCAGATTCCTTTATTTCAAATTGTTTTACATGTTCCTATGCGCTTCGTGTTTCTGCATGGAGTCTGTGTGCGCAACAGCCGCTTAAGTAGTAAGTATCTAGACTGAGACCACGATACCTGCATATCCATCCCCATTACACAGACACACACGCACAATCAAATTAACCCGCTTAGAAGAGATCCAGATATCCCCATAGACGCCGTACATGAACGTCTAGGCTCTCTCTAGGAGTGTTGGTGGCAATGAATCGCTTTGCTCTTTGCAATACGCCCTCATACATTGACCAAAGAAGTGCAAGTGGTAAGGCTCTAGGCAGTTTTGTCGTACCTTCACACACAGACACACTCCCAAACACGGCAACTGTGAGCATTGGACAGACACAAGGAACATCCCTGTTTGTCAGATGCTTGAGAAGAACTAAGACACTTTCTTATTCTGTTGATATATTTGATTTTATGATAAGTTCATAACAGGAAAACAGAATTGGACTTAAAACATCTCATCTAAACTGCCACAGAAATATTCGTCATCACAAGGATATCAAATTCTGAAACTGCCACAGAAATAACAGGCTATGAATGAAAGTGATCATTCCGGCAATGATTTTGTCGTTCTTTATACATACAATACGACATTATACACAACACGATGAATATTGACACAAATGTTTAGAAACTTTTCTCTTTTTCGGAGGCTTCCTTTCAAAATCCAACATAATATTTTACTCTCCGGAAATAGCCACTGTTGTAATCTTACATCAGCAATCGTCTTGTAAAAGGGATTTATAATTGGAATGGGATTCACTCACTCTTTACGGGGAAAGGCTATTGATTTGTTTTGAGAAAATCAAGCAAAATAACTTCCTTTTCTAAAATCCTTAATCATAATTAAGTCATGAAAGCGCAGAGGCAAAATTCAAATGTTTTAAATGCAAACACTGTTTCTTGATAGATAATAATTGCCGTGCATGGTCTAACATGATCTTATCAAATTTTCCTGTTACTCAGCGTCCTTCGTCTCATTGAGACGGTGAATGAAAGTGAAGTAGAATATTGCAAATAAAGCAAGTGTTAAAACTGCGTCACAAATTGACATGTTAATAAGAACAACACGTAATTTTTTTTTTTTTTGGGGGGGGGGGTCATAACTGAGCACTCTCATGATTTACCCTCTGTCGTGTAAGTTTCTTTCTCGTTGCATTAACACGGTCCTTTGACTCATCGTGTGAATGTAGACAGTTGTTATAAAGTGTCCTTGGCGCTTTTAGGGATTTTTGTTTCGCAGTATTCTCAAGTGTCTTTAAAGGGGAAGGCTAGTAACTGATCAGTGGGAATCAGTGGAAATGCTGGGAGATGATTGTTCCAATCCTTATGGGATTCATTCAAGAGTTCATTGTATATCTATTGTTGTGTGAAAATGATTTGCTTCAGAATGGTCTCATATTCAAGTAATGTGCAGTTTAATGCTTCCAGGTTAGCGTCCCTGGTCAGTGACGGGGCATTAATCTGCACATTACTTGAATATGAGACCGTTCTGAAGCAAATCATTTTCACACAACAATACATATACAATGAACTCTTGAATGAATCCCATAAGGATTAGAACAATCATCTAACAGCATTTCCACTGATTCCCACTGATCAGTTACTAGCCTTCCCCTTTAACCCTGTGAAATCTTTTGCATCCCCCCCCCCCCCCACAATCTGGAGTATACGCTGTTACTAATGTGGTCATCCATTTATGATCACCATTTGGTCGATGTACGGTTCGTTTTTCATTATACCTTTTATACTGCTTGGTAATGATTCACATCCACATAGATCTCCGTAGATCTTTTCACATGTTGGGCACATACCACTTTGAATGATTTCCGAGATTATTTTCCTTTTCTGGCCTCTATTGAATGACGTTAAATTTTCGAGATCAAAGATAATGAGGTTTCAGCAAAATAGACTTAAAATTCTATAAAGTGGATACAGAAACGTGATTTTTTTCCCCCTTTTTAAATTGTGGTCTCATGGACAGACACGGAATTAAGTGAATTGAGCAAATTTAGTTAGGGTCTTGTGCCGTAAGGGTCATGTATTGGTACAACATTTTGAGGCTCGTAATTTGGTCTACTATCTTGAGGCAAATACTGTCCTGATCGTGCAGGTTCATACGGCCTTGGTCTAACTTCTGAAGGCTCGTATAGTTGCGGCCGTACGTGTTGCTCGTACAGCTGTGGCCTAGTTTCTTCAGGTACGTATGGTTGCGGCCTCGTCTGTTCGGGTTCATATGGTCTGGGTCTCTCGTAATCAGGATTATATGGTATTGGTCTATTTTCAACAGGCCCATATGGCTGCGGCCTAGCCTCTTCAGGCTCATACGGTCTTGGTTTAACATTTGTAGGCTCGTATGGCGGTGGTCGTACCTGTTCGGGTTCGTATGGCTGTGGCCTGGTCTCTTCAGGCTCGTATGGTCGAGGTCTTGTCTCTCCAGGTTCATATGGTCGAGGTCTTGTCTCTTCGGGTTCATATGGTTGTGGCCTTGTCTCGTCAGGTCTGTAAGCTTGAGGCCTTGTCTCTTCAGGTTCGTATGAATTTGGTCTTGTTTCTTCAGGGCGGTATGGTTGTGGCCTTGTTTCTTCAGGCTCGTAAGGTTGTGGTCTTGTTTGTTCGGGCTCGTACGGTTGAGGTCTTATTTCTTCGGGTTCGTATGGTCGAGGTCTAGTCTCTTCGGGTTGATATGGCTGTGGTCTGGTATCTTCAGGTCGGTATGGCTGCGGTCTTGTCTCTTCAGGAGAGTATGGTTGAGGCCTTGTCTCCTCAGTTTCGTATGGACGAGGTCTTGTTTCTTCAGGGCGGTATGGCTCTGGTCTTGTCTCTTCAGGCTCGTATGGCTGTGGTCTTGTTTCTTCAGGTCGGTATGGCTGCGGTCTTGTCTCTTCGGGTTCATATGGATTTGGTCTTGTTTCTTCAGGGCGGTATGGCTGTGGCCTTGTCTCCTCAGGCTGGTACGGCTGAGGCCTCGTCTCTTCAGGCTCATATGGACGAGGTCTTGTTTCTTCAGGGCGGTATGGCTCTGGCCTTGTCTCTTCAGGCTCGTATGGCTGTGGTCTTGTTTCTTCAGGTCGGTATGGCTGCGGTCTTGTCTCCTCAGGCTGGTACGGCTGAGGCCTCGTCTCTTCAGGTTTATATGGAAGAGGTCGTGTTTCTTCAGGGCGGTATGTCTCTGGTCTTGTCTCTTCAGGCTCGTACGGTTGAGGTCTTGTCTCTTCAGGCTCGTATGGTTGTGGTCTTGTTTCTTCAGGTCGGTATGGCTGCGGTCTTGTTTCCTCAGGCCGGTACGGCTGAGGCCTCGTCTCTTCAGGTTTATATGGAAGAGGTCGTGTTTCTTCAGGGCGGTATGTCTCTGGTCTTGTCTCTTCAGGCTCGTACGGTTGAGGTCTTGTCTCTTCAGGCTGGTATGGTTGTGGTCTTGTTTGTTCGGGCTCGTATGGTCGAGGTCTTGTCTCTTCGGGTTCATATGGCTGTGGTCTTGTTTCTTCTGGTCTGTATGGCTGTGGTCTCGTTTCTTCAGGCCTGTACGGATGAGGCCTTGTCTCTTCAGGGCGGTATGGCTCTGGAATTGTCTCTGCAGGCTCGTATGGTTGTGGTCTTGTCTCCTCTGGTTCGTAAGGCTGTGGTCTTGTCTGTTCGGGTTCGTATGGTTGTGGCCTTGTCTCCTCTGGTTCGTATGGCTGTGGTTTTGTCTCCTCTGTTTCATATGGCTGTGGCCTTGTCTGTTCGGGTGCGTATGGTTGTGGCCTTGTTTCTTCGGGTTCGTATGGTTGTGGCCTTGTTTCTTCTGGTTCGTATGGCTGTGGTCTTGTCTCTTCGGGTTCGTATGGTTGCGGCCTTGTCTCTTCGGGTTCGTATGGTTGTGGTCTTGTCTCTTCGGGTTTGTATGGTTGTGGCCTTGCTTCTTCTGGTTCGTATGGCTGTGGCCTTGTTTCTTCTGGTTCGTATGGTTGTGGCCTTGTTTCTTCTGGTTCGTATGGTTGCGGCCTTGTCTCTTCGGGTTCGTATGGTTGTGGTCTTGTCTGTTCGGGTGCGTATGGTTGTGGCCTTGTTTCTTCTGGTTTGTATGGCTGGGGTCTTGTCTCCTCTGGTCCATATGGCTGTGGTCTTGTCTCTTCGGGTTCGTATGATTGTGGCCTTGTTTCTTCGGGTTCGTATGGCTGGGGTCTTGTCTCCTCTGGTTCGTATGGCTGTGGTCTTGTCTCCTCTGGTTCGTATGGCTGTGGCCTTGTTTCTTCTGGTTCGTATGGCTGGGGTCTTGTCTCCTCTGGTTCATATGGCTGTGGCCTTGTCTCTTCGGGTTCGTATGGCTGTGGTCTTGTCTCTTCGTATTCGTATGGTTGTGGCCTCGTTTCTTCTGGTTCGTATTGCTGTGGCCTTGTTTCTTCTGGTTCGTATGGCTGTGGTTTTGTCTCCTCTGGTTCATATGGCTGTGGACTCGTCTGTTCGTTTTCGTATTGCTCCGCTCCAGCTTGTTCTGGTTCATATGGCTGTGGTCTTGTCTTTTCGGGTTCGTATGATTGTGGCCTTGTTTCTTCTGGTTCGTATGGCTGTGGTCTTGTCTCCTCTGGTTCGTATGGCTGTGGCCTTGTTTCTTCTGGTTCGTATGGCTGTGGTCTTGTCTCCTCTGGTTTATATGGCTGTGGTCTTGTCTCTTCTGGTTCGTATGCTTGCGGTCTTGTTTCTTCTGGTTCGTATGCTTGCGGCCTTGTTTCTTCTGGTTCGTATGGTTGCGGCCTTGTCTCTTCGGGTTCGTAAGGCTGCGGTACTGTCTCTTCAGGTTCATACAGTGGAGGTTTTGTTTTTTCAGGTTCGTATTGATTAGAGGGTGATTCATAGGGTCTATTCTCCTCGGGGATTTGAGGTCGGTAAGGGGTGGTTTCTTGAGGCCTGTACGACTCTGCTAGTTCTTGTTTGACTTCCATTAGATCCTCTTTTAGGTCCTCAACGTCAGTTTCTAGATTGGTTGCTCTTCCTTCTAAGCTGACGATGTTTCCCACCAAAAGAGCAACTAGAACCAAATAATACAATCATGTAACAATGGGTTACGATCAAGAAAGTCTTTGAAATCTAGTATTTTGTTTCAACATCCACGAATGCAAATGCTGGGTGTTTCTTATGGTTTCTCTGCTATGTAGTTCGTTCTTCTTCATACAAATCACGTCTAATATGATTGATAGAAGACAATGTATGGACAAACGTTGAAGTTGTGCTCAGTTTATATGGAAATGTGCATCCCTATGACTTTTGTTCGTTATATAAGTTATTTAGCAGTAACTGACAGATGAGACGATGTCATTTACAGAATCTTGGGTGGGCAGCTTTTTTCTTCGTGAGCCTGTCGAAATGACTTGAAGAAAGATGAAAAAAAAAAACCTTTATAAAATATAGGACACGTATTTAGATTTTTTTTTTTTTTTTTGGCCACATACGTGATGATCAGGGTATCATAAATCAACACAAGTAAACATGTATTTGCTTTGCACAGGTCTTTTAAGCGCCTTTTTTGCAGTCATGGACAGACAGCGAATGCCACCGTCATGTTGTCTGCTATAAATAGACGATGAGTTCAACAACAGAGAGACATGACGGCTTCATGTGACCGAGTGTATCACAACTTAATCGTTATGGGAAACCATTCATTCAACTCCATAATGTTGCATGATTAGAGTGCTACATGAGTGAATGATATTGTACAGTCCGACCTCTCCTATCCGGACATGTTGGGACCGGCGCTCATCCGGATGAGGGATTTGGCCGGATATGTGAAACTCAATGTTAAATACACGCAGCTGCCAAAGAACGATCGCCTGTACCATGCCCTGGCATAATGAAAAGTTTTCTGTCTATGTTCTTGCGGTGATTTGGGAGAAGTGAATGTCTGACTGCATGTTATTTTAATACATGAATATTTTGATGTAAATGTATATTAATTGTGTTGGGAATAATATGTAATTCATGTGAGTTTGTGTAGGAATTTTGTTTTAGTTTGACATCCCCCTTTTCCGCATAATTATTAGCTGAAAAAAAAAAAACATGCAGAGATGGCATCCGGTTGATAGAGAGATCCGGATAGGGGAGGCCGGATAGGAGCTGTCAGACTGTGTTTATGAATTTGGAAATGGATTGACCGGTGTAGCGTTTGCTTGGATCGCATTCGAAGCGTCAGTTAACTGCATTCGAAGCGTCGGTGAACTCCACAGAGACAAAGACTAACCTTCATCGGCAATGATATCAACTTCTGTCCGTAGATTCGCCAAGCTCTTTTCGACGTCCTCGAGGCCTGATACAAGGAAATTTGCGCGTTTCGATAAACAGTGAATTAACTTTCATAATGCACCACTTTGCAAAAGAAAAAAAAGGCCCTGTTGCATAAAGAGACGAAATCCAAGACGAATCAGAAAAATCCAACACGAATCAGAAAATCAAAAATCAAAGTCATGTATCAGCCAATCAGAATTGAGTATTCAGAGACTTATGTTTCATTTTCTGACCTATGTTTCATCCCACTTTAATTCAACACGGCCTTTTTTTTTTTAATTTACGCATTCCTCCATTACAAATATTATTCTTGACAACCTCACGATTGCGTCCAACTCAATTTGTATTGATACTCAAATAGTAGTATCATGCATTTAAAATGACTAACAGTACGCCCTTGGAGAAAAAAAATAACATAAATATATTTCAATACCATGGTAGTAAAGCGACTTTACGAATTTCGTGCAACAACTTTTGTGTTTCTTGTCTTCTATAGATGTTGTACGTGATTTCGTTTTTCACAATTTGCGGAGGCAAGCCTTGTGTCTAAGCCAGCTCCTCCGCCCCCTCAAAAAAGGCACAGAGATTTATGTGTTAAAATGTATTTGATGTATGATACAATTCATTAATTGTGCACATTATTGCAGTCATATTTAACGACCACCCTTTCTGCTCTAGCTGGAAAACGGCGAAGGTAGAAGACTTTTGCCGAGTTTGATGGAACAAGATGTTTTCAACAGTATGAAGGAAAACCCTCGTACTACTACTTCTCATGTTCTTCTGGTATCACATGAAGTTGATTTTCACTGGTATTGAGGAAGTCAACTGGCGGCTGAGAAGAAAAAACCAACTAACCTGTAAATGGGAGCTGGACGAACCCTAGCGGTAGCCTGCAGTCAAGGCCACACCCCCGAGGAAGTGGACAACATTTCATTTCACCTGGACAGTCGCCATCGTGGAAACAGGCATCGATGCAGAGATCAATGTCGTTGTCGTTGCGCTCATAAGTACCCGGATGCGAAGGACAGATCCCGGGCTTTACTTGACCTGTTTTCCAAGACAAAAACGGAAGCAGAATGGCCATGCTATTTCTTCTCACATGGTATTTCTACCTAGATAGAATGCTGGTTAAATAGTTGTTAATCATGCGTATTCTACTTATCTTTGATCTAATGTTTATCCCTAAACACCATAGATGGAGAGGCATTAAAGAAGACCTCCAGATTTTTTTTTTTTACTTTTGTATTAAAGTATCTCTAAATTGGTTCTGCTTGGTAAAGAATTTCAGAATTTATTGTGTATTTTAAAAACATTCTTCTTTCTCAACCCAATGAGAAAGAAAAATGTTTTCAAAATTCATAACAAATCACAATAAAGGAAAATGATAACATAGCAGCTTCACGTATAAGAATTCATAATTGGGTGTTCAACGAAGCACCACGAAAGAAGAAAAGTATGCTTAAATTCTACCCGAGTTGATTTGTTAAACAAGTGGTATTGTAAAGGAATCATATTACTTATTATATTATATTTGCATGTGCTAGCATCTTAATGTCACCATTATTGTTCATTATATTTTTTTTGTGTGTGTTTTCCAGAGTATTATTTCATCTGCTCAAGTAACACAATAAACTCCACAAATATGTACATGACACTATTGATTTATGTACTACCTGACGTGAACTGTCTGGACAACCTCTTTAATGGAGGGTATGCATATTTTTCAGGGACATCCGGGAATTCTTAGAAGTTTTGCTTATCTCATTTGATACGGCGCACGAAACGTTTTTGTTTTGTTTTTGTGGGAGCGTGACACTCTCTGTGTTTTGGTATAAATCTCTATATTCATCGTTGAGCCATTACAAGACGTGATTGGAATCGATTTCAGTGGTGATGGCAGGAGTCCTTTCCGACTCACTTTCAACAGGCGACACGCAGTCGTCTTCATCCTCCCCGCTGCCGCAGTCGATAACGTCGTTGCATCGATGGTAGACCGACAGGCATTCTCCACTCAGGCAGGCAAAGCCATCTTCTGAGTTGCATAGATCTGAGTGTACAAACAGAACAGTTATTATTAGCAGGTCGGTCGAGAGCAATAACCTACCATTCTGTGGGGCCTTTATAACTAGCCACAGATCGCCGTTGGTGGGGTACGACTTTCCCAACAAACCAGCGGTATCGCATTCTTCTTGGAATGTCAGACATCTCGTTTAATTCTCCGTGCGCCACACTCATTTCCTGTCCATTGGTTTATGTGTGAAATCCGTGAAATTTCCTGTCCATAGGTTTATGTGTGAAATCCTTGCATATTTGACTTATTGGCACAAAGTTTTAAACGATTCATTATGTGAGGCTAAAAGTACTTGTTCTCCAGCATACGTCTTGACGTCAGCGTTAGCTTTGCTTTGATAACTTACGTTGGAATAAGGAAAAGCTGAAGATCTAACATGTCTTCGTGATTGCTTTAATCGCCTAAGTTTTGATTAGAAAATACCTACTTTTATCTTTCCGCAACATACAGCTACATTGAAGTAACACATGATTCAAGATTTTATTCATTGCCCAACAGATACCTTTCCACAATCTATGTCAGCCGTGAAGTAACACAAAATGGAACTAAAAGTCAATTTCCGCAGTGTGTAGCCCGAGTATAAATCTTTTTGCTCGCAAATCTACAGCGTTCAAAACTGTCCGGAAAGAATGCGCGTTACAAATCAAAGACAAGCTTATCATTGGATCGTACTTCTTATTTGCCTGCATAATTATCAAAGCTTACTATGAGATGTTCAAGAAACAATTTCGCAAATTTGCATAGCCGACGCCTAGCTTTGCCTTGGAGAAAATTCTGTAATCGCATGCAGGCAATATAGGAATAGTAGGAAATGTGACGCGTGTAGTTTATTATCAAAATAAGATATAGGTTTATGACTAAAATGTTGTTGCAACGGCAGAATCGCGATAACTTACTGAATCCGCACTGGTCAACCGATTCATCTGACCCGTCGGGACAGTCCAGATATCGGTTGCACACCAGACTGGAACTTAGGCAGCCCCCGTCGTCACACTGGCAATAAAAGTATGATGAATCCCAAAATACGTATCAATATAATGCCCTTGACAACTTAAACAGCTGTTACCAGATGGTGTGATAGAGACTTAAGAAGTCGGAGTAAAAGTTCAATGTGCCCACACATTCATTTTTACTCTGATAATGGAAGGTTATAAAATCAAAGCTAAAACATATTTCTCTGTACCAATATAATCCTCTTCAGCATGAACACTGTTCCCTCTGAGGACTATCAATCCTAGATTTCTAGGGACCAATTTACGTATGTGGGTCAAGAGGGACAAAGCATGTAAAATTAGTGCAAAATGGATACGCGCTGGACAGAATTCAGACCTACAATTTCCTCTTTGCCGAGCATGTTTATGCTTAACGTCCGAGTTCCCGTTGCTAGAAATGTGGCGTTCAAAGACAACTCGAAAAATCAACTGCAAGTCCCCGATACACTGCCATATCGCACGGAATTTTTCGTTTACGCGCAACTGAAAGGCATTGTGTTCGTTTGTTGTTGGTTTTTTGGTCGCACATATCCAACACAACTTTGATTAATAAAACGTTAAATTGTGTTTGATTTAGAGTAGCCAATTTGTTTGTTTGTTTGTTCATTTCCATCTAAGAAGATAGCTGGATAGCCCATATTCAGCTACACCAAGCTAGTCTTCCATGGGGTCCAGTTGGATGTGAGGTGGGACCACTTCACCGAGTTAAACAGCCTGCTCTTTGCGATGAATGAATGAAGCGGGATCTTTTACGTGCATGAGTTGTGACTCTCTCATACATGGGACCTCCATTTTATGTCCTATCCAAGGGACAGTGTGTTTTGCCTCTTGCTAGAGGGGACGGTATGCTTACACACAACATTGCTCAGTCCAGACTCGGGTTCGAACCCGGGCCCTTAGTATCGTGAGGCAGACGCGCTACCGACTGAGCCAACTCACCGCCCAATTAAACTGTTGGCATTATAGCAACAAGTCTTAGTTACCATCATTGTGCTGATAGTACGCGTATAATCCAGAACAGGAAAAGACCCTTGGGAGTTTTAATAAAGATCAGAATTTTACTACTTTAGGCTATAAGTCATACCACATAATTGATAGAGGTTAGTAGGTTTTGGGTTCGGATCTTGGAAGAAGAAATGCAAATAATTTTCGTTGATATGAACGTTTAAGAAGACTTAATGTCTCATTAGACCACAAACACATTTGAAAGGGGAATACAAATTTCGTCTAAATGACTTTAAAAAATCTGCGACCTCACCTGAAACTGGCCGTAATTGCACACGTTCACTGTGACGCAGCTGCCCGGAAGCTCGTCGGCGTTGCTGTACGGACAGTCGGCCTGTCGAGAATGGATCCGAGATAAATGGCTATTCATATTGATAGAGATAAAATCCTGTAAAATGTTGATGTCTTACCATAGCCGCCACTGGCAATACTTTTTTTTCCAGTTCCCACTAAAACTACATATTATAGGGAAATTTTCCAAGCCCCTGCAATTTAATACTCTCGACATTTATGCAGTCTGAATGCACGCAGCCGAAATTCCAGTTCCTGTTTGCCGTGCCTCCAATGGCGGCGTTTGCATGCTTGTTTATTTTGATGCCCATGCGCACACCTGATCCAAACTTCCAGTTTGGTCGCCAATGTGAACGGACAAACAAACTTCCCTAGGAGTTTTCGAAGTTCAACATCGAGAAGTTTTGCCAGTGTGACTGCGGCTATATTATAGTCTTTATTTTTACACCACTTTTCCTCGAATGGAACCATCTTGTTCATCATCTTTCCCTTTTCTCATTTGAATAGACGGAAACGTATCCTGAAATGTTTTTAGTAAAGACTAGCAAAAAAGCGTCGAGAATTGATCTTATAAGCAAACTTTGTTAGTTGTTTCTTGTTATCTGAAAGGCAAAGAAAATCGGTTTGTTCATAACTGTAATTCTCTACTGTGGGTAAGGACATGTACAGATCTGCAATTCTTATATTCCCAATAATCGATGGGTTCCCATTGTACTATCAAATAGGGAGCTTTAGATTTTGACGCGCGGATGTCTGAGCCGACGCTTGCGCTGGACTTTCCCCTTTCCCTGCGTCGTGTTGAAAAGTAGCTTTAGATTACTCTGAGACGCAACCTATAATCATAAAAAAAATAAGATGGCGCCCCCATATGATCGGTGCATCAAGTAGCTCTCTACGTCGTGAATTGAGCGGACGTAAAAATAGCCCAGAACGCGTAGTGAAAAACTCAGACGACGCAAGCTAGAAATAGATCGACTTGATGCGCGTTTCTGCGCATGCTCAGAACATTTTTTTCCTCTGAACGTCCCCGTCGCGAAAATCTAAAGCTCCCTAGATAGCTATTTGCAAAACAACAGTTACAACTTGCCTTTCCATCGCATAACAGCGTTGACGATAAGCAGGCACCATCAGGACACTCAAATGACTGTGGTGGATTGCACACAATGTTCAGGGGCTCGTTAGGGTAGTTTGGCGTCTCCTCCACCGGATACACTGCGGTTGGCACTGGATACGGCGGTTCGGACTCGATAGGTTGTGGCGTGGTGGGTGGAACAGGAACTTCGGTGGGATAGGTGGTCGGGTAAACCGGGTAAGACGGGTACGTTGGAGGTCGGATGGGAGCAGGAGTGGTCGGTTCTACCACTGGACACTCGGCCAGCGTCTCGTCCTCTCCCCCGCTGCAATCTGCATAGCCGTCGCACTTGTCCCAGGCAGGAATGCACTCGCCGTCCTCGCATTCAAACTGCCAGGGTAAACACTTGATTTGTGGGCAGCCGATCTCGTCTTCACCTGGCGGAATGGATGAGAAACAGAGATGTTGACAGTTTTCCGTGTGTTTCTTGACTTGTAAACAAAACAAGGCCTGTTTAAGTCTGCTTAAGAGAGTTGTCCAGCTATGATACTGACTGCTACTTTATTTCCCATTTTAATAGTACTCTATGAGGTTTAGTGTGTATGGCGTTGTGATATTCTTTTCAGATATCTATGTATGGTATTCTATTGTCAATCCAGACCCCTCTGAAAACCAGCAATATCGTTGCTGGCAGGATTATCCAGCCGTTTATTATTCTATGCAACAGGTATATTATCCCTTTCAATGGATTTCTTGGCAGAAAATTAGATGCAACACAATTCAATAAACTCCTTGTTATAATACAGTTGATATTGTGACTGAACATGTTTTAAACGAGTTGTTTGACATTTATCCACATGCTTAAAATTTACTTTATGAATCCAACACTTTCAGTCTATTCACGTGTTCTCTGTCTTACTCCTAAATCGCCCTCCGCTTTCCCTCTTTTGTCCTCTTTTCTCTTTTAGCTTTGATATAGGTACGTACAATTGTAGCCAAATACTTTTTTTAATCATTCGTATACATCTTTTGTATTTGTTTTATTTTAGCACTGCCTGTCTTTTCATCTGTATATAGAGGACGCCATTGTAAGCAGCTGTGAAAAGGAATGGGCCTACCTTGTAGTCTTTTTAACAAAACGTGATTGAAGATATCGATAATCCTCCCCCTCCCTCCCATTAGAAGCCGAGGAACATTATGTATGTATGTATGTATTTGTGTGTGTGTGTGTGGGAGGGGGGAGAGTAATTGTTTGAGGTTGGTTGCGTGAAGGGTCAACCCCCCCCCCCCCAGTATCACTTAGTAATATTTCACAACAAACGAGGCTCTACGAGGGCAGAGTTACCTAGCACTGGACAGTCGATTTCGCCGTCGCAGACGACACCACAGACTCCTCCATAGCGGCATACAACCGAATTCGTGACGTCACACTGTGGTGAGGGCGTGCCGGGACATCTCGACTCGTCTGACTTGTCCATGCAGTCCACCTGGAAATTGTGCCAAATGAGCTGATTTTGACGACGCAAAAACTACTCGTGGCAGACATCATTGGTGTAACCTCATGATGTACCATATAAGTAAAATACTTCATTGTATCTTTATTGACGAGATTATTGTGGAACGTAAGGGAATACTATACAGAGTGGAAGTCACGACAACTTACTATTGCCTGGTTACAGTTAAATCCGGAAAGACTTTTTAAACTCTTACTCTGCCTTTAGCCATAACAGACAAATCAAGATTTAAAAATGAAATAACACTATGTAAGTGACACGAATATTCCACCATTAGTTCACAACCATCTATATAAATTATTTGAATACAAGTTAAGATGGGCTTACACTTACATATTCGGTGATAAAATCTAAACTGGAACTTTGAATATTGAAAGGTTGATTCTTAGAACCATAATTGAATACCATGACACCATGACATACCATGACACAGTAGTCAGGTAGTAGGGCGTGCAGATGAGAAGGCCGTTCACAAGCGTGTTCAATACAACTCACATTGTTTTCTTTGTAACTGGTAACAAAATAATCAAGTACAGTAACCTGTTCCTATTTATGATCATACTATGAATATTTCAGTACGTTGAATCCAATTTGTATGCAGCACTTGTTGTTATGTCTGGAACGCGTCTTGCAAGCGGGTTGGCCTTCGTGAACGACCTGCGTAATATAGAACTATGCCTAAAAATTCTAATAGTTATGTAAATGAATCGGCCTCTTACCAAGTTGTTGCATTCATACGCCTCTGGAATACACTTCCCGTCATCGCACTCGAATTCGTCGTCGCCGCAGCCGCATCCTTCCTCGTCGTCGCCGAGGACGCAGTTAGGGTAGTCGTTGCAGCGGAGTTCGCCGGCGATGCAGATGCCCGATTCGAGGCACTGGTAAGACCCAGGCGGGCACAAGATATTAGCCGGACATCCCTCCTCGTCCTCGCCGTTAGGACAGTCCGACACTTGTCCGTCGCAGCGCCAGAAGTCCGGGATGCAATTCCCGTCGTTGCACCTGAATTCATCGTCGTCACAACATTTCTGCCCTTCGTCTTCGCCTATCGACAAGACAATGATATCGACCGTGTGAACATAAAGCATTGTTCACCTGCTCCTGTCCACTAAGTCGTGCAACAATCTGGTTTTTTTTTTTTAAAAATTGATCTTTTAACATAATAATATTTGGAACTAAATCACGTATACACTTTAGTTTTCCTCAGCTAATTCCTTTCGTTAATCGTAGTGATGCAAGGCAGATGTGTAATTTGTTCGTGAACAAAAGAGAATCTGGAAACTGATACAAAGTTATTTGCTATTAATGTAATTTTGACGAATTCAAATTGTATGTGGAATTTTTGCTACGTGTCAATACGGCTTCTTACGCATAACTGAAAGCAATAATCGCGGTCGAGGGAACATGTCCCAATGCAGAATTATCTCGGAAATACAAACCCCAGAATCCGTGGCATCCTTCTATCAACATCGGGCTAATAAGACGAGTTTTACATCTTCGATACGTTTGTCTTTAATAATATCATGCGTTCCCCTCGCGACTCAAAAGATGTTTCACATCTGAGGAACACGTTACCTGGTAGTTTTCAGAGAATAGGAGGTCTAGTCGAAATTGAATCGCACTCTGTTCGTGTGTTTTAATAATGGATCACTTACCCCCCGGGCAGTCTGCGATCCCGTCGCACACGCGATATGGAGGCACGCACGAGAGGTCGTCGCACTGAAAGTACCCCTCATCGCAGCTGGTGAGTGGTTCCTGGCAACCTTTACTCTCGTCTTCCTCGTGCGGGCAGTCGGCCTGTGAAAGGTATTCAAGAAGAGTGAAGAATTGGAATTTTTTCCTTCTTCATTTTTCACCCTTCCCACGCCATTCCCCAACCTAAAATAGGACAAGAGTAGGTAAAAAATGTGTAGTTTCATTCTGCAATTAGCTACATTTATTTGCTTGAATCAAACGGTATTAATAAAGAATGAATGTCACTCGTAATTGCTTTAATAGCTAGATTTACCGGATCATAATGTCGGACAAAAACATCAGTGAACATTGTGATGGCTACGTTTAATAGTGTTGTTTGCATGAGGCCCTAATAATGTACATCTGATTAACACACAGCTTAATTCTGTTGGTATCACTAGTAACTAAACATCGTAGCACGCTACAATGGTATATGTCGTGGATTCAAAAGGGGAGAGCAAAACTTAGGCCTATATGGTATACCTGCCCGTCGCAGACCCACGGTCGAATGATACACGCCCCCGTGTCGCACCGGAACTCGTCGGCGGCGCACACGTTGTTCGCGCAGCCGCTCTCGTCGGCGCCCGACGCACAGTCTTCGATCATGTCGCACTTCCAGTACGCCGGTATGCAGCGGCCGCCGGGACACATGAAGCGACCGCTCTCGCACTGGTTCGCCAGGCAGTCCTCCTCGTCCTGGTTGGGAAGGTCCGGGTAGTAAAGCCAACATGTAGCAGGTTGAATTCAGTGCATTGCCAACAATTTTGATGGACGGGTAAAACGAGGAGTCGCAATTGTAAAAATTGCTAAGAGTGATAACGTTATCCGTGCAGAACTGTTGCTAATAGTTTTGATAGCAGCAGTAGTATAGTGGAAATGGTGTTGGTGATAGTGGTGATAGCAGTTATAGAAGTAGAAGAAGTAGTGGTAGTAATAGTAGGGCCTAGTAGTAGTAGTAGTAGAAGAAGAAGAAGTAGTGGTAGTAATAGTAGGGCCTAGTAGTAGTAGTAGTAGTAGTAGTAGTAGTAGCAGCAGCAGCAAAAGTAATAAAACCGCGGTAGCAGCACTGACATGACATTATTAGTCACTGTTAGTATCGCAATGTAATTATTTCATTGTATTGTTTAAATGATATACAAAATATAGTTTTTAGATTATTGTCACTTATCTTGGTGGTGTATGTAAAAGTAATTTTACTAGTTAACAACAGTATGATGAATATGATTGTTATCAATATCATAATGTCGTATCACTCTTGTGTAGTAGGAAGTAGTAGTAGTAGTAGTAGAAGTAGTAGTAGTAGTATACAAGTAGTAGAATAGTAGAAGGTCACATGTGAACACACGCGGGGTAAAAAAAAAAAAAAAAAAAAAAAAAGCCTAGCTCGTAACGAATTTGAATTTGAAATGAGGGACTAACTTGGACTTGCTCACCCTTCCGTCCCTGCAATCGTACGTTCCGTCGCACACGAACTCCGTAAGCAGACACGACCCTTCGGGGCACAGGAAGCCCTTGCACGCCACGGCCGCGCACGCTTCCGGCGTCTCGTCGTACGCGTCGAGCGCGCAGTGGCTGACTCCGTCGCAGACCAGGTTGAGCGGGATGCAAGCCCGGCTGGTGTGGCAGCGGAACCCGTGGGCGTCGTGTCCGGGTGGAATACAGTCTGTGAAGGGGGTCAGAAGAAGCCGCAGAGAAACAGAGCAAGACAGACAAACAAAAATGATTAACGGATACAATTACAAAGTCGGAAAGTGAAAATATTATAAAGACCCATAGGCCTACACTTATTACATGTCATGCATGATCTAAACAACAACCAAAAATGTTTCATCGGCACGACTTCAATAAGGGAAAATCTTATATAAGGCGGGTTTGTTTTTGTTGTTGTTGTTGTTGTTTTATTGCAACAACTGCTTACGTTATCACGTTTTAACATAATGTGATATTTAAAGTGAATGTTACTGGTCCATTGTAGATCCTAGTGAGACGTAAACTGAATGGTATAGATTTAGTTCTTGAAATAAAAATTTGTTATACATAGGTCCTACTGTTTAAACGTTGCTGGTTTTGATAGTTGAGTACTCGAATTCAAATTCATTAGCAATGATACGACTGCTCCTTTTTCTCTTCGTTGAGGAACGATATGGTAAAGAATATCCTCAAGGCAAGAAAACAATAGCCGCTCCGTTCCTTTAATCAGCTTAGATGTTCTTTAAAAAATACCTTTGAATCAGTGAACGTGTCTCATGCCTATGCGACGACATGATTTTCGCATTGTACACTTACACTTTTCTTCTTATCCCCGTACACATTTAGCACATACTTCTGTACTTGTCAAATGGTAAATTTACAACCCAGTGCATCCAGAAGGAAATCACACAATATTTCTAACTCAGTATCTTGTGGAATTTACTGAACAAACTAATACTTACTGCCGAAGGCGTCTCTTTTGCCCAGGTCTAAGTTGTCTTCGTTGGAATTGGGCCGAGTATTTAGAACCTAATATTGAAATATTAAGAAAATATTGAGGTAAAAAAAAAGGACCATCGGTTGCGGTAGCTGGCTGTTACCAAGATTTCTGAAGAACGTTGGTCATGCATGAAGACACGATACTCGATATAGAGAGCTTGACAAAATTAGGTCTTGATTTGGTGATTTTTGTTTTTTGTTTTCCTTTGGATTTGATTTGACTTTCACACTTGCTTTAACGTACACAAATACTCATGCACACAGAGCACATACACGCACGCACATACACGCACACACACACACACACACACACACACTGTTTACACTGACACATAGGCACGCCCTAAGCAAATTGACGCTAACAGATGCAGAAACGTGTAAATGTATAGGTTAAATCTATTATCTAGTCATATCAGCACGAGTTCTAATTCAATATATGTGCCCAAGAAATTGTTAAAGTTTAGCTTGGTCACTGCTCTAGATCTAGATCTAGACCTGTAATGTAAAATTTATTCCAAATATAGTTTACCATGTGTGCCTTGATGAAGCCATAAATTTACTTTGGATCGTGCATTGCAAATAATTTCCGTCAAGATTACCTTACGCAGAAAATGTGCTGTATATTAGAAATAAATTAATTTTCAATTACACGATAGACAACGCAAGCAAATTTGTTTGTCCTGTATATCGTTAAAAAATGTGTCATTCATCAGCGAAAGAAATCATCATATAAAATGGCTACAGAATAACATCAAAGGCATAACAAAGCAACCCAAAGGTGACTATCAACTTACCGCAGTTTTCTTAGGTGACCCGTACCACCTCACAGTCCTTTCAACCGGTTTCCCTTGCGAAGAAGAACCAATTATCAATAGCACTAATATCCTCAATATGCGACTCATGGTTTCCTCAATCTTTGAAATACACAGCTTTGACGTTGGTCAATTACTACAGCTGGTGAATTCTGATCACACAACACTTGATAAAGTGTTCTTCTGGGCCTCGAAAAGTCGCTAAAATCTCCCAAGACCCAATGTACCGTTGGCGTTGCTGTGTTCTGAAAAGATGACATGTAATTACAGATATAACGTTGTGTACGAAGATGTGCATCCACATGGGAATGGCCCCGACCATTTTTGGCGATGCCTTCTCATTAGTGTCTTAAAAATATGGATGATTGATTAACATTAGGGGTCGTCACATTCCATCTTTCGAAAGGGGGAAAGGTCAATTATCAAACAACTAGACTGCTAAAATTTTAGTTGTCAATGGACACTAAAAAGAAAGTAGCATAAAATAGATTGATTACATGAAGCGTTACAATTTTCAGTTTGAAGGAATATGTCACTAGCTCTTTCGTAGGCGACAAAATTCATTTCACATTCATCTGTAGCCACTTTCGAATACAAAAACTAAGACGCACCCCTATTTAAAATGATCAATTCCTGTTTGTGAATTGCAAGGAAACACCTGTTCAATACATATTCTATTGTAATGGACGCATATTTGGCGTCTCTATGTGCGCATAATACGATACCTTAACGGCAAGTATGATGGCTTTTGTTACGGACGTTATGCAAATCAGTGCTAGGTAAAAATTTTCGACCAAGACAGACCACACCCGATCTACCCACTTCGTTTTCACGCTTAGCAAGAAGTTACTATCTTCCGGGCGGAAAAAATGCTTACAATATAGCTCGTGGTTGCTGAAGCTTGTTTTTCAAAATGAAAACATCAAGTGGAATTCTACTTTTGTGGTTTTCCTTGATAATCTCTGTGGTTCAGGAGGTTGCCACAAGTAGAAATAGCGTCCCGAGAGCTCGGAGGTTCTTGAAGCCAGGTGTACCGGTAAGTTTACAGTCCCACAGTCAGTTACTGCTGGTAACTGATATAGCTCGTCTGACAGGTATCCCGCGTAAAGCTGGAGCTCTGTTTGTTTGTGTGTTCTTTTTTTTTAATATTCAATATGTTGATGTTACCTTGTCAAAGTCCTGAAACTCTGTGTTCTGAAAGTTGATGTTCTTTTCTGTTCCCATACCATGGACAGTGGATGGAATCATGGCATGCATGATGTGTATTTTTATGCAGATAAATGGTAAGGAAATTTGCATGTTGTCGGATTAAGATCTTGAGAACAATGAGAATTTGTCATGAAATCATCAACCTTAACATATTTCCGTATGCCACAATCAAACTAGAAATTTACATGATGGCCCCAACTTTTCCTTAGATAATGTTGCACGCAAAGCGGTTAGGTAGTACCAAAAAAAAATGCAAGTCGATATAAGCTGAGAAAACAACCAGCATGCCTAGTGCCACACATAATTATTTTAAGTATTATTTTAAGTATTTTTTTTTAATTCTTCATTTACGCAGGTATGCTGTTATGTCTAAATATTTCACTCGGCCTTAGCATTTCTGTATTTGTAAATTAATAGTGTACATTTTAACCAAATGATCGACTAGCTCTATTCAATTTGGTTGGACATAATCACGATCATCCTTCTACATTTACAGCTAACCAATGACAGATCCATAAAATTGCGTGTTCTACGTCACCTTGGGAACGGTAAGTATTATGATCAAGACATTGACGTAATTTCCATGAGGAGTTTGACAAAACTGTGGAAGTAGATTAATGGCAAAGTTTTATTATCACTCATTTGGCATGATTCATACTGTTTTGAAATCGTTCATTTAAAACATGATTAAGAATCGTCGGGTCCCTAAAGTGCAAATATCTTTAGTTTTATGTCATCCTCCGCAAGGCCTGCTTGCATTAGCGAAATAATTGATGAATGCTATTAGTTTTGTTAGTTGGAAATGTTTTGAGATCATTTACCGATTCGCTTTGTTATTTTTTTTAACACATGGTGATTGGTTTTTTGTGTTGATGTTTTTTCTACGCTGTACTTCGATTTACCAAAGTTTTATAACTCTGCTTTCATATCATTTTGCTTGCAGCTTTGCCACCAAACTCTACGGAATTTACCCTAAAGAAGCGATCTGCAAGAGTAAGTGTCGCCAGGGAGAGAGAGAGAGAGAGAGAGAGAGAGAAAGAAAAGAAACGACTGAGACGGCAGAATTATGAGAACAATACCAGTGAATACTTGAGGCCATTTTTCACCATATGTATCAGATGTTATAAGTATTCCCATTGACAAAAGCTGGAACACACCAGACTATAAGTCATGCAAAGAGTAAACTTAGGCAATGAAAAAAAAAATTGCACTGTTCATATCCATTAAGCACAAAATCAAAATGTTGTGATGGATAGTATACATTTCCCATAAGTTTTCAAAGTAAATGCTTCCTTTGGTATTAGTTGCAGCATCGCTGACTAGATTTGGTGGTTAATTGTTTCATCCAGCTGCTCCAGGAATGTGCCTGGGTAATAGATATCCGTTTTTCGATGTGTGTGTTTGTGTGTGTGTGTGTGCGTCCGTCTGTCTGTGTCTGTCAAAATAAAACATGACGTCATATACTTTTTGAAAAAAAAAATCTTTATATTATTGTCAACTGGTAATGATTTGAATCATTTCTTTTTACCCTACCGTTCTTACTGTTCTCGTGTTTCTCTTTTCCTGTCATTTTTTTTTTTCGCGCCGTTTCTTTTATCACCATCTTGTAGCCGAGTAATTTACGACCACGCCCATGTCCTCCGAATTCGTTCCGATGCAGCAATGGTCAGTGCATTCCCGCAGACCAGGTCTGCGATGGACGGTTGTACGACTGCCCAGGTGGAGAGGTATTATAAGCATCCGTTGATGTGACATCCTTTTGAAATGTAATGCCACTACATGGTAGAAGTTTCATCTTAAATTGACAAAAAGAAAGTCAAAGAATTCTGAAGTTTCATGTTTTCACCGGACAGCGATGACGATTGCAAATACACAATGAGTTGGCAGTGGCGACGATGTCGTCACCTCACACGCAGTGGATCATAGATACTAAATACTGTCTCACATACAATAGGCATTCAAAATGACACCATGCCTAGTGTTTGTGTTTATGGTTGAGTTCAATGATTATATCAAATTGTTGAAGCATTTCATACAGTATTAAAAGTTATTATCAGCTGTATTTTAATCAACACATATCAAGCTATTTTGAAAAGACGTATACTCTGTCAAATGTTGAGGAGGGCTGAGAAAATTTCATTCCCAGCGTAGTTTGAATAGCAATTTCAAACACTTCAACTCACCAAAACAAAATTTGTGAGACCAGGGATAAAGGACTTTTAAATCACTGTTTCAAATTCGCCAACACCTCCTACGTCTAGTCCAAAGCATCTCTTGTTATCTCCATAGATATATAGATAAATACAGATAAAGATAGACTTCATAAATAACAGGGTATTCCACTTGTAGTGATAGGAATTAAGCCAGTAGAATTTCCTCGATAAAGAGGGACATGGACTTGAAACAGATCGGAGCAATTAGTTATTTACATCGTTTTGTTTAATTTGTGGGATTTTAATAAGAGTGCAGCTATTTGATGACGTTTCTTTGAAAAGGACGAACAAAGTTGTCCCCAGACGGCTTGCCCAGCGGACATGCTGCAATGCCAAGGCGGCAAGTGCATCCCGCCCTACTGGCTGTGCGACCTCGTGGAAGACTGCCCGGACGGAAGAGACGAGGTGGCCTGCGCGCAGAGGAGATGTGTCGACGACGAGTTTCGGTGCCGAACTGGTGAGTGGCGAAATCTTAATCATGTTAATGGTCGATGTTGAGGCGGAGAGGCGTGTCTGCCTTCAAACGCCCCTGCATCCCCTCAATAATGTACGTGGATACAGTTCTCGGTAACCTTGGTAATGTTCCAGGGAGGTGGGTGAGCCATCAATTGCTTCCTCTCTCCTGGGTCATTTTGCCATGCTTGCACAAAAGTTGCAACCAAACATTACTCAGAATATCAAACGCAAGTCTCTAAATACTCCCACTCTGATTGGCTGGTTATGTTTGATGTTCTTACTTATTACTTTTGGTTGATCTCAAACTTTATGCAATAGGGCCCTGGACTCGTTTTCTCTTCTTTTTTTTTCAATTGCTTCTTTCTATTCATACAATCCTCCCCGTTAAGGGCATTTGATTGTCTGTTTCTCGGGTATAGTATAAACTTGATAACGTAGAATGCGCGAAACGCCGTCAAGCCAGTTAACCTGACAGTTTTATTGGTTGTTGTCTTAATATTGTTTGTTTAAAATCTCTTTTCATCTTACTTTTTCCCTCGTATCATATTGATACATATCATAAATTATATTGATGATCATAGTCTCTTAATTCTCCCTCTAGGATCATGTCTGCCCGGTGAGTGGGTGTGTGATGGGCAGGTTGATTGTCATGATGGTGATGATGAGCAAGCCTGTCTGGAGAGTGGCTGCCCTGACGGAGGGTTCAGATGCAACAACGGCGCCTGCGTTGTCGAGGTGAAAAAAAGTAGCGAAGTTCGGACAGAGCAAAATGTTCTTTCCTGACAGCATCTTTCAATTGCTTAAAGGGCAAGATCTATGTGTTTTGGAGATTAGTTTTGGGCAGCTATAACATCCCTATCGAGACTTATTTTTTCATGATAATAAACCAAGTTAATAAACCTGTTGTGAAGGATGCCTTTTTTTATAGGGAAAGATACAGAGGTGCGTATTTTAACCTTTGCCGCCCGCTGGGACAGGACGCTTTTGAGGCCCATGTTTAGCCTTCTAATCGCTCTTCGGAAAAAAAAAAGTGAGAAGGGGTGAGGGTATGAATTAATCCTTTGAGCATTGAGTGCAAATTTGCATGGAAAACCCCAAAAGCATTGAACACACCATCCACAGTCGCTGACACAGAAAGGATCAATCCTAAGGTCTGCAGACACTGGTAAAAGATCTTTCCAGACCAGTAGAGCAGTGGCGGATCCAGAGGGGGGCGCAACCGGCGCACGTCCCCCCCCCCCCTTTATTTTTCGTTAAAAACAAAAGAAATAAAAAGAAAAGAATGAAATGAAACCCGGAAGTGGCACCACAAATATTAGTCACGCCCCCCCCCCCCCCCTTTACAGAATTCCTGGATCCGCCCCTGCAGCAGAGTAACATATTCTATATTTTCTATTCATACTTCTACATTAAGAAAGATAAGAGCTCCTAACTCTATCCTTGTCTGACACCGCAACAACAAAATTTATACAGGCTGAATGAGATTTTTTTTCCATGTATCGACATAATAATATTATATACGAAAATGGAAACTTGAACAGCTTGTTACAATGTCCTGTTCAAGATAAATATAAATTACTATAAATCCATTCTTAAATTGCTCTACTTTGCAGTCACAAGTTTGTGACGGCATACACGATTGTTACTACGGCGAGGATGAAGAAAATTGCGCCCTCAGCGAGCCCTGCCAGGGTCGCTTTCGATGTGACAACAACGAGTGTGTGACGTTTTCCAGGGTCTGCGACGGCCGCTACGACTGCAGCTACGGCGAAGACGAACAGGGATGCTCTGAATGCCGTAAGCTTTGCTATAATTTGCAATATTGCCATTGCCATATGTGGAAATAGTAGCAGCAGTAGTTATAACATTTGAATCATAATGATATTGTATCCATTTAATGGCTATCATTGAAATTATTATTTCAATTCAATTCAATTTAATTCAATGATTTATTTATTTCCATCAAAAAGGTACATGATACAAAGTAGTATACAATGTATGTGTCAATTTGGCTTTCATCCAGCTGCATGGGAAGGACAGATCATTGAACACAATATAAAATATAACCCGAATGGCATTATAGCAACAACAACAAAAAAAGAATCAATATACACTTTGACATGGTAACAAAAATAGAAGTAATCATTAAGATGGAAAAGAGTGTTCCACTATAAAACGCTAAGCATGTAGCACGTGGAACACTGAAAAAAACAGCAGCATCAATAACACCATTTAGCTAAATTTATGTTAAATTCATCTGTATATACCATTGTACTTTGGTCATTGATATATGAATTATGATGCTGATAATACAAGCATACTAGCATACTATAATCAAATAGGCATGTTAGAAAGAAAAGTATTATTTCAGTTATTACCGTCACTCAATCGAGCATAATGGTCATGTGCCCTTGTGCCCTTGTGCACTTTCAAGCACTTGCACGCACATTCACCACCATCACACATCAGAGTTTATTTTCCCCTGCTATCTTCGCAGCAGAATTTGTATTGTTACAAATCTAGTACGTCCCTACCTTTTACTCGGGCCGGCCATCTTTTCAAGCAATGCTTATAATGGCGGCCCTCTGCATAATCGCTTCTTAACTACAATTGTTATTGTAATCCCTGCTGCATAGACATGCATACTGTATATTATATCTATAATTTCCTTTTATATCGTTGTTTATGCAAGTCAAACGACTCTGTGTTAAATTTACTTTGTATATTTCCTACATGTTCATGATTATGTAACTTATGTATATTGATTTGCAGAAAATAAAGTACCTATCAAACAAACAAAATGTGAACGACTATCCACACCGTCGTTTCCCCATGAATTTATAGGCGAAATCCACCCAGGCAACTGATGATGCTAGCGGCTGGCCGGCCAACCTTCACTTCTTTCTTGAGTTTTCTACCTGAACACAAGTCATACGAAAATGAGGAAAAAATGAAAACATTTATTCTTCTTTAATTCCTTAATAATTTATGAAATCAATGATGGGTATAGCTTTGTGGGGGCTCTCCATGGTGAGAGCGCAAATAATTAACATCGATTAGCAAGATGAGTGTTTGTGTTTGCTTGTGGATGAAATCCAGCTACGTTACAAACAAAATCACTGCTTTTCGCCGTGTTCTGTGACAATCCCTGTGCAGAAGTGGGATACGTACATCCTCGCACTAGGTTGTCAGGATAACTTCTGTGGGTTTGTGTTTGTTATTATTGCTTCGCCTTGTTTTAGCTCAACGTTGAGGCATACACGGTATAGAAATAGATGTAAAGAAATATTGTTTTGAATGACATGCTCATTTCTCAATCCAAAGATCAACACTGCCGATATCTATTCTGCATAATCCACATAATTGAATGGGAGTACAATATGTTATAAGTCATCAATTAACCTGGCACACACAAAACTTGGCAAGAAGCAGTTATGATATGAGACGTTCGATATTGTAGAAAACGACATTGTAGAAAACGATCATCTTTTAGTCCCTGTCGTTTGAAATGACTTTGTGTTCTGTGATTCCATGAATACAAATTGTACAAAATTAGAATCTTTTATATCTGAATCGTATTGAAAATGATCATTAAACTGTCTTTCCAGGAACCGATGAATTTCAGTGTCGACAAGGAACATGCATTCCCATATTGGCTGTGTGCGATGGAGAAATCGACTGTAATGAAGGTTTGATTTAGAAGTACTTCGTCTTTAAGAAATGAATTACAATTAACATCCCGTTTAACAAAAGTATTTGTGAAATCATTGTTACTACAATCATTTTTATCATTATTATTGTCGTTATTATCTATTCGACCAAGAAACGATACACTACACCATCAAAATACAGTACAAATACATTACGCATCATGGTAAATCGAGTGTCCCTTTGACTACACTAATCAAATGGGTCAAGGAATCAGACTGCACTTAATTACATTTGAATATGAGAGATCAAGTCTCAACTGCCGGGACAATGTTTTAAATGTGTGAGGCACCGTTACGTAAGAACTGGTGTCAGCAACATGTACGTGTTAATAGCTGTGCACTACCGACTCTCTCTCTCTCACACATACACACACGCAAACAAAGAAGCATATATAAATATAATATATAATATATATATATATATATATATACAAGAGAAAAAGAGACATGTGTTATGATATACATACATATATATTCATATAGGTACATGTTATGTAATAACATATGTGATTCGCTTAAATATCTTTAGTAGTTTCACTCATGTGGAATTTCTTGTTTACTTTGTTTCAGGGGAGGACGAGAATAATTGTCCGACTCGCCGTAGATGTCCTGGTCAATTTGAATGCTCAAACGGTCGATGCCTCGGGCACCGATACATCTGTAACGGGCGAGAGGAATGCCCCCTGGGGGAAGACGAGGTAAACTGTCCGGGATCGCCCACCTGCAGGAACGACGACTTCCAGTGCATCGATGGCTCGTGCGTTCATCATTCCAACGTCTGCGATGGTGAGCGCCATTGTGTGTCAGGCGAGGATGAGCGAGACTGTCCGTGCAGGAGCGACCAATTCGACTGCGGCACGGGGGAGTGTGTATCTGCGCTGCGTGTCTGTGACGGGCGTACGGACTGTCCACTTGGCAACGACGAAGAAAACTGTCCAGTTGTTGGAACAGATGATGATGGTGGCTGTTCCGGTCAGTTCCGCTGCAAAGATGATGCGTGTGTGCCGACGGACCGTGTCTGTGATAGATTCTTTGACTGCATGGGCGGGGAGGATGAGGAGGACTGCGTGATGACCAAGTGTGGAGACGAGTTTCAGTGTAAAGATGGCACCTGTATCGCAGCCGAGATGATGTGTGATGGGCGTGAGGATTGTCTAGGAGGAGAAGATGAAGAGTCGTGCAGGGACCTTCCGCCTTGTGACACCAACGCCAACCTAAAAATGTGCAGCACTGGACAGTGTGTGACCAGCAGCGCCTTCTGCGACGGGTGGGTTGATTGCTACGGGGCCGTTGACGAGGTTGAATGTCCGGACATTCCGACTTGTGATGGGTTCTTCATGTGTAGGCTCGACTATTGTATCGATTCAGAGAGAATATGCGACGGAGTAACAGACTGCGCCGACGAGAGAGATGAAACCACGGTTCTTTGCGCTGTCGGTGCAACCTGCCTCGACGGATTTGAGTGCAACGACGGAGAGTGCATTGACGTAGCGCGGGTCTGCAATGGAAGAAACGATTGCTCTCAGAGGGAAGACGAAGAGAACTGTCCGGAGATTGAGGAATGTCAACAATTTACCTGCAATGACGGTTCTTGTATTGATGTATCACGGGTTTGTAATCGACGCACAGACTGCCCAGGTGGGGAGGATGAGAACAATTGTCCTGCGGAATGTGAAGATTTTGAATGCAATGATGGTTTGTGCATTCCCCTGTCAATGGTGTGTGATCGGCGACGAAATTGCCGCGATGGCGAGGACGAGGCAAATTGTCCGGAAGAATGCCTCGGGTTTGAATGCTCCGACGGCAGTTGCATCGATACTGCAGACGTATGCAATGACAGGTTTGACTGCCCGGGAAGAGAAGACGAAGACAACTGCCCTACGAGCTGTTCGGATTTCTTGTGCAGTGATGGGGTCACATGTATCGACTCTTTTCGACAGTGCGACGGACGCCCTGACTGCCCGGGAGGAGACGACGAGCGCGGCTGCGCGGGTGTCGGCTGCTTCAACGGCTTTCGTTGCAGGGATGGAACGTGCATCCAGTCTGATCAACTCTGTGATGGTTACTTCGATTGTGAGGATAGATCCGACGAAGACGCTGCTACGTGTGTGTACGATGGAGGTTACGATCACGGATATAACCAGGGATACACACAAGGGTATGATGAGGGATATGGTGGTTACGAGTCAGAGCCGAGCTATCGTGAGAGCTACCATCGTGAGCCAGTTTATCAGGTGCCGGACTGTTACAATGAGTTCCAGTGTGAGGATGGAAGATGTATCTCCAAAGAAAATGTGTGTGATGGCTACTTCGATTGCCTTGGTAGGGAGGACGAGGAACATTGCGATCTTAATATCCAATATGACTGCCCTGGAGAATTTGCCTGTGATGACGGCACATGCATTCCTTCAGTAGCAGTTTGCGATGGCGTTGTCGACTGCTACGACGGTGAAGATGAGAGCGGAAATTGCGACTTCACGAGCCCATGCCACGATAGTTTCCAATGTGGCAATGGACATTGCATCCCCAACGAAGTTGTCTGTGATGGCCATAGAGATTGCTATGATGGGGAAGATGAAGACGCAGCGAGGTGTGCCAACAACATCTGTGAGTTCCGATGCAATACTGGGAACTGCATACCTCGGAGATATCTCTGCGACGGTAAGCGAGACTGCTATCACGGCGAAGACGAAGGTCGGATTGAGTGTCCAGTGACCAGCCCTTGTGATGGCTTCCAGTGCGGCGATGGCACGTGTATCTCAGACGACCGGGTGTGTGACAACTACAAAGATTGTCCGGATAGGGAAGATGAGAGCGCGTGTAGCATACAGCAGTGTCCAGGACAATTCAACTGCCAAACTGGCTTCTGCATAGACACCCGGTATGTTTGCAATGGACGAAATGACTGTTCAAACGGTCTAGACGAAGCAGGATGTAATTTGCACGAAGGGTGTGATGCCTCTGAATTCGAATGCTACAATGGGCTATGTATCTCTCTGGCCCTCGTTTGCGACGGACTGCCCGACTGTTCAAGCGGTGAAGAAGAATTTGATTGTCCGGAGACAACGTGTGTTGGACAGTTTCGGTGCGACAGAGGGAACTGCATCTCGGCGTCCTACGTATGCAACGGGAGGCAGGACTGTGAAAATAACGAAGACGAGCTCCGTTGTCCGACTCGTGAACCGTGCGAATTTGAATGCAACAGTGGCTTTTGCCTGATGCGGGCTCAGGTTTGTGATGGGATCGGAAACTGCGCCGAAGGTGAAGACGAAGCAAATTGTCCTATCACCGGCCAATGTTCTGGAAGATTTGCTTGTGATGACGGTACGTGTATTGCGAGATCATCTGTTTGCGATGGTTATAGGGACTGTTTTCGGGGAGAGGATGAACGGCAAGGTAGTTGTGGTATTACCGGAAGGTGCTCAGGGGAGTTCCAGTGCAACGATGGATCTTGCATTTCGGTGTCCAGAGTTTGTGATGGCTACAGAGACTGCCCTGGACGGGAAGATGAGGACAGGTGTGAAATGCCCCAACAGGATCAGGCACAGCCAGATGTTTGCACTGACGGGTTCCTCTGCAGCACAGGTGCTTGTATCCCCATCACGTCTGTGTGCAATGGCATCCGGGATTGTTATGGAGGTGAGGATGAAAAGCCCGGAGTCTGTTCAATTACGTCGCCCTGTTCAGGCCGTCAGTTCCGCTGTGATGACAATTCGTGTATCGATGAAGACCGAGTCTGCGATGGCTTCAAGGACTGCTCTAGGCGAGAAGACGAAGCCAACTGCGAACTGCGCAACCCTTGTCCCGGTCAGTTTCACTGTGGCGAAGGCAACTGCATCGATCTACGGCTCAGGTGCGATGGGCGTGGTAATTGTGCCAACAAGAAGGACGAAAGCGGCTGTGATGCAGGAAACGGCTGTACCTCTGCGGAGTTTGAATGCTACAATGGTATTTGCATCAGCGCCAGCTTAGTGTGCGATGAAATACCGGACTGCGCTTCAGGGGAGGATGAGGAAGGGTGCCAGCAAGGCTGTGGTGACCAGTTCGAATGCAATCGAGGAAACTGCATTCCTCGCACTTATGTATGCAATGGTAGATCTGACTGCCCGGAAGGGGAGGATGAAAAGGGCTGCGTAGAATGCGGCTTTGAGTGTGACGACGGTGTTTGCATCGTCATCGAGCAGGTGTGCGATGGCAATCCTGATTGTTCGCGGGCTGAAGACGAACACAGCTGTCCTTTTGTCGGCGGTGTGCAATGTCCTGGTGAATTCCCCTGTCAGAACGGGTACTGTATACCGGAAACCGCCGTCTGCGATGGGGTGCCGGATTGCTACGATAGCGAAGATGAGGAAGACTGCCCGGCAGAAAACATTGGGTGCCCGAACGGATTTCGATGCGGCAACGGATATTGTGTCCCCCAGGCAGTAGTCTGCGACTCCCACGAGGATTGTCGCGGGGGTGAAGACGAGCTGGGGTGCCCTGTTGTGGGATGTGGGAGCGAGGAGTTCCAGTGCTCAGATGGTACCTGCATCCCTCAGTCTTACACCTGCGATGGTTTTTATGAGGACTGCCCCGGAGGGGAAGATGAGCAGAACTGTGGACTAGAGAACCTCTGTGGCAGAGATCAGTTCAAGGTATGAAGGACCAGTCAACTAGTGATTTCTTTTTTTTTTCTTTTTAGTTCAGTGCAGTGTTTAAGATCCTAACGTGCAATTCCTTTTCTAGAAAAGGCTTGTGTGACCCTTCAAATTCACATGGACGATGAATGTTTATGACAAACAAGATGAGTTTAGTAGGAAACATGCGTCAGTTCAAACAAAATTGAAATACTTTTGACATGTAAGTAGGGAAATCCATTTCCCACCTCCCTGATGTAGCTGATCGGGTCAAAATCTTACGGCTAGAATTTTCATTTTGGCATTTGCCGATTTATATTTGAATAGTCAATTTCCACGGAAAATAAGTCTTTTGATTGAATAATATCAATGTTAATTTGGGTTTCGGCGAGTAAATGTTTTGTATCTCTTTACGATATTTTTATGCATAATGACTTAGAACTGAAGGATAAAAATTGTCACATCTTTGTTTTGTTGGGGGTTTTTTCGAGTCCGAAAAGAATGCAGATTTTACGCCATATTTGCATTCCGCTAAACCAAAAATAAACATGAGCAGAGAATCTGGCAGACAAACAGTGTGGGGAATGTTTCTTGTTTTTATTCCCCTCTCCCTATCTGTCTCACTCACGCACACACAAACAAACACCCACATCAAGTGTGAAAATGGAGTCTGCATTTCGTCAAACTGGCGGTGTGACGGGTTCTACCGAGACTGTATGAAGGGCGAGGATGAAGAAGGCTGCGGGTCAACGAACTTAGTGGACTGTGGCAAGACGGAATTCAGGTGTAACGATGGTTCGTGCATCCAAAGGGTATGTCCTACAAAGTAGTTTATCGACATCCTTGCGACATTAGATTTTGTAAGATCCTCTTTAGATCATCGATTTGAATGGACAGAACATGATATTCTAGCCGTGACTTCTACGAGGAACGCAGATAAAGGTGATATGACACAGTAGGAGGGTAGAGGAGAGATTAAAGAGGATTATTGCAGTATAATGACATATCTTGGATTAAACCCTTATATTATCACGAATTCAAAACGTTATCGACATTTTACGCAAACAGCTTGCCAATAGCACTTAAAAGTTTAGATCCGAACTCTCTGACATGTTGATTTTTTTTCCCCTAGATATTACTTTTGAATTATCATTTACTGTTCTGGAAGAGGACTGAATTGGGCAAATCATTCCTGTTAGTGACCGTGTGCACAGGGGTATTTTCTTTAGATATGACAATCTCTCACTTTTTCCTGTACTGAATTCATTATTTTAGCACTCCTATTTTCAATTCAATTCAATTCAATTCGTTTATTCATCTCATTTTCGGATAAAACAATACAACAGTATTGGATTTTACAATACACAAAAGGATAATCAATCATTTACATATAACAGTGAAAATGAAAAAAGAGAACTTGAGAAAAGCCAAAAGGCCTTGTGAAGTAAGTTCCCTTACGATTATGCACAAAATAATTGATTTTTAAGGTACAAAGTGTATACATGGACAGAAAACCAACAAATACAACAAAACATAACATAACAAAACAAAACAAAACCATAAGACAAATGATATGATAAATTGACTATGACTATGTGTGATTTGCTAGAAGGTATATTTTCAAAAATTTCTTAAATTTTTCGAGGTACGAGCAAATCAGAAAGTATGGGAGGAGATTATTTTCATTCATTTTAGATTATCAAGCCATAAATGTTCAGGAATATGACATCTTACATGTGGTGGCCTGGTGAAAAAAAAAAAAAAAAACTTTCCCGATACATTTGATGCACAATGACAATCTTTTGATATAGTCATGATAGTATAATCATAACGACAATATTTTATATCATTTCTAACTCAGTTTGCTGTGTAAATTCAAAATTCTACATGTATGTCAATGATTGTTTTCTAATGTTTGATACAGACATACATTACTACTTCGTTGTTGTTTTCTTTAATTGATGGACATCTTTGTGTATCTATAATGTTTAACACTCCTATAACCCTGCAAGACTCCAACAATAATAAGCCGAATTATCTCATATATCTTTACTATCCATCTTGTTGCGAAGGACTATGTGTGTGACGGACAATACAAGGACTGCAGCGGAGGGGATGATGAATTAGCCTGCCCAAGCTCCTGCGGTGCCTTCGAGTTCGAGGTAGATATTAATGAGAATTAGTTTCAGATATCTGTAATAACAAAGATGGGTAAGTATGATGGTAACAAAATCGCAGTGTACCTGTACTTTAAAAAAAAATCCTTCGCCACAATTAAGGTCATAATGTCTAATTTCTTGTAAGCAAAGAAACATAATAAATAGCCCTTTATGATCAATCAGTATAAGTCAATGCAGGTACCACACTTATTACCGGCGTCATACTATACAATTCTCATCTCATAGTTAAGACTCTTGTCTCTTACAAGCAAACTGTACTAAATCTATTTTCTGGATGTTAGCTGGATAGTGTTTTTATGAACTTAATTATCAACCGCTGAGAACTGTCGAAGAGGATTATATGTCACGCAGTGAAAAACGTCATTACTTCTATGAGGTCTTTGATTGAAGTTACGTAAACTTTAGGGAACAGTAGTCATTATTACATCGAACGTTGTAAATTATCCCAAATGAACATTATCATATTATCATCATTATCATCATTTTTATTCTTATAGAAATAATCATCTTCATCTAACAGATATAAAATGTCATTATCATTATCATTGTTATGACATTTTTTTTTCATGAAGTTGTACTTTTTAATGAGCCCATTCGTGGATCCCCGTTGAAACGTTGATCAGTTGCCTGGTTTTCTGCCAGTTACTATAACAAGAGGTGATATGACAATTTCTCTTGACAGTGTGAGGACAAGACCTGTGTAGCTGCCCATCGCATGTGCGACGGTCGGGAAGACTGCCTGTATGGGGGTGACGAGATTGCGCTGAACTGCAACGATTTCCTTAATCTCGGTAGGTCCAACTCTTCACATGGAAGTCAAGAGTTAGGTAACAAGTGAGGCGTAGATCTAACTTTTCGGCACTTCTTCTCAGGATTGACGTATGGAGTACACTCAGCGCAAACGACTTTAAAGTTTTGGTTGGGATGGGACTTCAGCCTTTCAACATTTTTTGTGAGATAATGACAAAATATCTTATGAACTGTATGAGAGCTTTCAGGTTTCCTCAGTAAGTACTTGATATCAATATATATTTAATGTTTTTCTTATTTAAATAAAACCAATACCATCTCTTATACCCAATACCACGAACTCTCTGTCTCCTTTTTATGAAGTGAATACGGACACTGGTAACGTTCACGTTTGTTTTTTAGCTGTTAGGCCAAAGCCCTAAATGTTCAACCACCAGTCTAATGGAAACGACAAGTTATCGTGAATACAAACTTTGCTCTTTCAGAGGAGTGCGATCCCCATTACGAATTCCGTTGCTATGCCGGGCAGTGCATCCCGAAGGAGGCTGTTTGTGACGGACAAATTGACTGCGTAGGAGGAGAGGACGAGAGTGTTTGTTCGTCGCCGCAGGGTAGGTTCGGGGTTCGAATCCGCTTGTCTGTATGAAATGATTCCCTGCTCACAAATTGTAAGGGTATAGAAGCATTTCAGGGTTCGAAATTCAGCATCTTTATGTCCGTTTGTTTGTTTGTCTTTAGGCGTATTGCAGTTAAATGGCAAATCCCGTGAAACATTGCGGAACTAAAGCTGACGAGACTAACATATTTTGAGCATTCAAAAAGAAAACTGAAATATCAATGTCCTACAACAAGACAATGCGTGACATTTCATTTCAGAATATAGCAGTAGTTGAGCTCCTATATCATCTTTTGTTTAAAAAAAAATCTTTTCAAATGTCATTGATATCCTTTTTGAATGATCATATCTAAGTTGTAACGTCGATTTCATTACTACACGGTATAATCTTTCAAATATCGACTCCTTGGTAAGATGCCAGGACGTCTGGGATATTAAAAAGCAAACAAATTATCTAAAAGAAATGAACTTAGCCAATCTTATTCCAAAGATAAAATAATGTCAAAAGACTTGAGTCACCAAATGTATTTTTTTTCTTTTGCTAGGATTAACATGTCAATGAGTGCTGTGTGAGTAAAAAAAAAAAAAAAAAAAAAAAAAATTAAAAAGGACAAAAAAACGCATTGTGAATCTATCTCTATGATTTCTCTTTTTCCCTAGACACCAGCGACGGACTCTCATACATGCTGTCTAAGCTAAATGAAGACTTGGAGGATCTGGTCGACATGTTGGGGAAAGGTGAGTGTTTTTATACAGGGAACTTCCCTGGTTCATACAGTCTACTTTTTATAAGTCATTTCAAGATTCATTCAGTGTCTGACCTTTTAAATTGTGTTCAAGAATACCGTGATGTTAAACCAAATGAAATGCCGTTTTCTCATTGTTTTTATTTTTGGGGGTGGGGGTTGTTAACCCTTTAATGCTTTGTGCGTATTAGTACGTGTGTATGTGCGTGTGTATGTTTATCTGCATATTATGCATGTAGAAATGTTGATATGTATATATAAGTAACCATACAGCGTAATTGCCACGTAGTTAGTAACCGTCAGGATGGACCGACGGGGTATACGCAAAAGCATAAACATCTGAGGAGATGAAATGGCAAGAGCTAAGCTTTGCAAAAACACTTTGATTAAACATATCTTAGTGTCATGGATACTCTGAGGAGTGTGAAAACACATATCAGTTACCAGTGACAAGTAATTTCCCTTTACCGCTCTTCAATAATAATAGATGGCCAGGGAGCGGTATACAGTGCGAGTGGACTAGCGAGCACCTTGTACCACATTGAGGAGGCGCTAAATCGTGCAGGTAAGTAAATGGTACACCAGCAATAATCTTTCTAAAATATATTAAAAAGAAATAGAGAAAATCTTTCATCTCAGACTTTTACCTCGGGAAGGATTTTGTGATCAAATCAACTGTAAGAGTAACTGTGATAGAGCTCATTTATGCTGGAGTCACAAATTTTCAATTTTTATCGACCAAGGCATTTTTCCGCCGATTCATCAAACCCTTCACAAAACGTTCACAAACCAATTACAACATTCTCATCAAATCAAGTAATCACTTCAAATTTCAAACAACCAGAAAGAATATCTATCTCTAATTTACAAAGAGAAGAGTCGTTTATGAAGTGATCTGGGTACAAACTTTGGTGAAACCTTCATGGGCCACTTTTACACGGTTGGTTACGGTTATTTTCCTTTGTAACATATGAACAAAACACAACCCCCAAATAGGTGCGTTTGTTGATAAAATCTGAACAGTAGAGGGCGTTGAGTTGAAAATGACAAGTACAGGTGGAAGGCAAGATACACATTCTACGCACGTCACAAGATTCATAATATATCCCTACACTGAGAAATATACATTGTATGACGTATCGCTGCTTTGCCATATCTTGGCCAATACTAATAAGGTTCTCATCTATTTACATCTCAAATTCAGTTTGGTTCAAGGTCGTGGAAAAGATCTATTCTTAAAGAGTTTATAATGTTCTCGTAAACCTTAAAACCACATCGCACGTTGGAACATCGACCGATAGTGCTCTTTTTCAATTTGCTCCTTCTATTCAAAAAGCAAAGGCGCAAGAACTTTGACCTTCTTGCCACATTTATCAAAGAATTGCTTTGATAAGGATGTACGTCGCAAAGAAGCCAATATCATACAACTTGTCTCTTGCCAATAGATGAAATCAAGTTTTTAAACTAGGGGGTGGGGGTACTCTAACCATCACAGCCTCATGTGCAATGTCACTCCTTTTCCATAAAATTTTATGCAATTTTGTATACATTTCTGCAGAAGAATACGTAACGCCCGACCGGCGAAGTGAAAACATTATTTCACCTGCTTTGGATCTGGTTGGCTCGCAAGATAACGATTTGGTTGAGAAAGGCGAGGCGGACGTCCCTGCCAAAAGCATCGAAACCAGCGTCAAGTTTCCCGCCCGGACGGGAGGGAATGGAAAGTCTGCTACATGGCGGTCGTACGACGCCGCAGAGGCTTCACCCGCTCGAGAAGTCATGGAAACCAATACGTTCCCTTCCCTTACGAGGGTCGTCAACCCGTCGAATGACGCCCGACGCGAGTTAGATCGGCTGGCGAATTTGGCAGGAGCGCTGTCACGAAAGTTAGCCCGACGTGAGAAGGAGGGTATCAACGCTATCCCGAAATCCAAAGACATGGAAGATAGGGATGACGTCACAATGGACCAGTCCATGCAGCTCCCGTTTTATGGCTTACTACAGCGAATGATAGTGTTGGAACATTCCATGATGAATAGGGAGAGAAGATCGCTGAGAAAGCGATAGTATCGTTGTCCGACTGTGCAGATTTTGTTGAGTGCTATTGATAGCCAGCTTTGCTCCTGGCATTATTTTCTTTTGTTTGTCATTGTTTATAACAAGTTCGTCGATACCAAGTCATCAGATCTTTAACAGTAATGTGTAATCAACAACAAATGCCGAAGTTGAATTCAGCAAACAGGGTAAATGTAATGATTCATTTGATCATTAGCATCACTATTACATCCAATACTCGAGCAATCAGAAGTCTGCCATAAAGCAGCATATTTTGGGGGGCAAAGCACGTCTCCACTGAAATGATTTTTTCAGAATACTCGCCTCTCTCTTACTTTATAAAGTAAGGAATCACGTCATCATCACGATGAACTTGCATTTCAACATTGTCTTCTATTCTTAATAACAAAAGTCATTTGTATGTCCTAGGTAATGTTATACTATATTGTTTTATTACTGATTTTAGTGCCTTTTATGGCTTGTTTTTATGAATCTTCTGTCATTTTCTTATGAAAAGTAATGCAGGATGTCACTTAAGTAGTGACTTAATTGCCTTTACCTGTACTGGTTTAGGAAATGCTAATGTTAATGATTTGGTCAAATGCTTTTGGACATTTAGTATTGTTTGTGGAAGAAGTTCACAAATTTATTTGAATTATTAAATTGACCGTGAACGAATAATGGCAGTGTTGGGTGGCTGTTCGTTCCAAGAATGTAAATGAATTTTGAGGGACAAAAACTACACACTGTATCATGAAATCAGGGCGTCGATTATTGTGACTAACGTTTGAATAATAATTCTCTCTCATTGTGCAGAGCGAATGTGATTAAAATAATTTTGGTCTGAACTTTTGGACAACAGTAATGCGAATATTTTCTCAGAGTTTACACCAGCTAACATGGCGTCTTTCGAGCACAAGACACTAATCTCAGTAACATCACGAACATGAGCTGGTGAATGTGACATCATCCGCTGTCCTCTCATCGTTGTTACTGAAACATAAATGCAGGAACTAAAAAGAAATGTTTCTATTTCAATATTTTCGTGGCCTAATTTCTGTCCTTTTGAATGAGAGTTTAATGTCATCACAACCACGATGGAACACGTGTATGAAAAGTCAAGAGCATACTTAGACAATCACGTTCATGCCTAAACATTGGAATAGTTATTGATACATAATTTTTCTCAGTTCTGTTCTCCGTTCTATCGAAAGATATAATCGAATGTAAATTCCCTTGCCACACAGGCTGTCATTGACTTATGATAGAAATCAACTATATAATCAATTATAACTCTTCATATGAACAGAGCCCTGATTTCTAGCATTCGAGTATATTCACAGAATCACTCACAGTTGATCTGTTGTTGCATGTTGCTTATATGATTGTATCTTCCAAATGTACTCGGCTTGGAAGAAGCTTCACCCTTTAATAAACGACGCCTCCGCAAATTGTATCCTAAAGAAGGCACAGGGTTAATTTGGATTTATTGTTCCCTGTGTATCATTAAACTTACATATGAGTACCATGTGACAGAGAGTACGTGAAAGTAGAGAGTGAACGAGACAGAAATACAAAGATACAGGAAGCTCGAGAATGAGAAGAAAGAAGAGGGAAAGAAGTGAGGGAGAGCAGGTAAGAGGAGAGAGTGGGGAGGCAGAAATACAAATATCAAATTGAGAGATAGAAAGGAGGAAGAAAGAATTCAAGCCATGCTCTCTTGTATGGAGAGAGAGAGAAAGAGAGAGATTTTGACAGAGGGGGAGAAGGGAGAGGGGAGAAAAGATACGAGGTTAGGAAAAAAGAAAAAAAAAAGAAGGTTATGTCGCGATCGTGGCGTCTGCACGGATGTCCTTAGTCACTCGCTCGCCGCTGCGCCTCTATGCAACTTGGTATTATAGTTATTACTCATGTTTGATCCGATCCGCGGGAAATTCATAGTAGCATGTTGCGGAAGTTCAACAAGTTGCAGGCAATTTTGGGAGCAGTCTGGGGAGACCGGACGAGTCTGAATCATCAGCCCTCAACAATCGGGGTCTTGCAAATTTGTCTTCGAAAATGTTCCCCATTTTTACCTTCTCCTTTCTTTAACTTCTTTCTTTCGTAAGTAATCCCCTTCTCATATCTGCTTCTTCTATCCCCCTCTCCTTGGTATTCATCTTCGTTATCGTAGTCGTAGTCGTGGACGTAGTCGTCGTTATTATTCTCTTCCTCTGCTCATTCCTCTTCCCCTATTCCATCGCTGAAATCATCAACATCAAGGTCATTTACGAACTACAAATAGACCGTTTTCATGATTTATTGTGTTCAAATTTTTATGCCATTGACCCGCTTTTCTTAAATGAAATTAAAACGCTGGAATCCAGTTTGCATATATTACTTGTTGCTATGTCGCACAAGCCTCGGACAAGCTTTCAGGATGTCAAGAACAGCACTGGTTTAAAAGGTCTGCATATAAGATTTGAATATGTTACGAAAACCGCATATTGCTATTTTTCTTTTCTCGCCTTCTGTTGATTGTCATGAAGAAAATGGAATTAAAGGGGAAGGCTAGTAACTGAACAGTGGGAATCAGTGGGAATGCTGGAGGATGATTGTTCCAATCATTGTGGGATTCATTTAAGAGCACATTATATATCTATTGTTGTGTGAAAATTATTTGCTTCAGAATGGTCTCATATTCAAGTATTCATATGTGCAGTTTAATGTTTCCAGGTTAGCGTGCCTGGTCAGTGACGGGGCATTAATCTGCACATTACTTGAATATGAGACCGTTCTGAAGCAAATGATTTTCACACAACAGTAGATATATAATGTACTCTTAAATGAATCCCACAAGGATTGGCACAATCATCCCTCAGCATTCCTACTGATTCCCACTGATCGGTTACTAGCCATCCCCTTTAAGAGCCTGGCGCCTTAACAGATAACGTGAAAACTAATCAGAACAGAACCAAGTATATCTGCATGTGTGAATAATATGTGATGACCACCGTTTGTAGCCTGATTCACAATGCTGAAGTCGATATCCAACGAAGATTTCCCTCCATTTCTCAACTTCATTTTCTGATTAGTAAGGAGACAATGATTTTGACTGATCAAGACCGGCATTTGCGGAATTTAACCTATGGCACAGTAAGTATCCGATAAAAAGCCATTCATTCATTCATCAGTGAATTTTGATAATAGGAAAAAGAATCAACCTCGCTGGGACCAAGCAAACTTTAGGCAACCTTATTGTTGCCATCTGTCCGGCATGGGAAGCGCAGAATACGAGTACTTATAGTGCACCATTATGATAACACAGAGAATTTTAGACCAATCTTGTAAGTTCTCTGAACAAAAATTCAACAGCACTTCCGGAAAAGAAAGAAAATCGCAGTGTACAGGTGGTAGTTATAAACTGCAGATGATCATGAGAGAAGTTTTTTTTTTCCAAATTTGTATGATGATTCTTTGGTTTTGTGGTTGTGTGTGTTTATGTTGTTAATTTGTGCTTTTTGGTGTTTTTTTAACAGTCTTGTGAAGTCCGACGTGCAGTATTATCGTAGGCCATTTTATAGCAATTTCGTCTAGAATCAGCCTTTTGCAAAGGCAGCTCGCAATTGACTCGCACACAGCGAGCGGTGGACTCGCAAGCACACGTTCAGCAATCGGATCGGAGCGAGACTCGCAGCTCGCCGCTCGCGCGCGATGTGTGAGAGTCCACTGCTCTATGTGTGTGTGTCCTCAAATTATAGCGAGCTGCCTTTGCGAAAGGCTAAGAATCATGGAGCCGCAAGTACATCTATGATGATGATGATGATGATGATGATGATGATGATGATGATGATGATGATGAAACTGCATTTATATAGCCCCATTTACCTCTAGAAACATTCAAAGGCGCCTGGCTCTCACAATGTGTCACACAGTCGTTATTTACAAAGTTGCTGGAAAAACTAGGTTTTCTGTTCAGATGTTAAGTTATCGAGGTTGTTACGTCTTTTTCTTTTTTCAATCAAATACCTGTGCACGTTTTGGTGACTGAGAAAGCAATTATGACATAACAACGAATTGGTCCGTTTCAACCTCAAATTTGTATTTGCTAATTGTGTCATTACCGAATCGGAAGGATGAGACGCTTGTGGGAATAAAATACACTTATTAAGACACAAATATAAAACTAAAATCACATCCAGGTCAATAACAAAAAAAAAAAATGGATGATCCCCACAGAGAAGGTGCCGGAACAGTGTAATAATCAGATGCCACTAGAATCTTTCATCGATGTTAAAGGAGACCTCCGGATGATTTTCAGATTTTTTTCCATTTGAACAACTATGAATTAGTTATACCGAGTACAGAGTTTCAGAATTTATAGTGACTGGGTTGAGGAATAAGAATATTTTCGAAATTTATAACAAATTGCAATGAACAAGGATGATGACATGGCAGGGCCACCATAAGAATGCATGAGTTTGGGCTCAAGGAAGCAGAACAAAAGAAGGAAGCATGCATAGATTATACCCAGGTGAACCCAGGTAAGCAAGCGGTATTGCAATGGAATTACACTGCTACATTTCTGAAATATGTGAGCCTTCTATGTCATCATCCTTGTTCAATGTGATATGTTTAAGGTTTATCAAAGTATTGTTTCTCTGCTCAAGAACTACAATAAATTCCACAAATCTATACATGGAGCTGTTGATTTATGAACTACATGATGAGAAATTATGAAAATCGTCTGGAATGCCCCTTTAATTTCTCTTCGTGAGAACGTAGGCCTATAAACATTTATAAAGCTAAAGACACACCAGCAATAAAACAAAGAGCATCACTTGCAGAGAGCGTAAACAACAGTTAAGTACAGTGTAACAGCATGATATGCACATAAAAATAACAACTATGGAACTGTTTTTCAATCAATGCTATTAACCAAATGCAATTTCAGTCAATCACTTTTTTTTGGGGGGGGGACTTAGGACTCATATGGTAAACTGGACAAACAATCTCAGCTGTATATATCCATAAATATTTACCCCAGATTCCCATACTCATATTTTGTATGTTACCCTCAATCCGTACGACAATGCGAAAAATAGCATGCACCAATAATGAACACTAGAAATGAAGCAGTTTTGCGTCAGTGTTTGTGCATTGTGCTGATGTATCGAAGATTAATTGATGAGTCAATCATAATGCCCCATATGATTCTAATTCGCAAACATCGACATACGAGTTGACTGTTTGCGTCGAAACCCGTCTTGGGCATCATAATGTATCGTGATTTATCAATAAATCAATTTTATCAAGTCAACCTCACTGTGACAACCCGTATAGACTCTCCACTAATAAAAGAAGTGGAGCTTAACAAACAGCACAGAAAAAGCTCGATAAAGTATAGATAAGCCTATTTTTTTCCAATTCTTAAAAAGACCGCAACATTGTACATTTATTCAGTCTAGCTCAAGCAGCCCCTCCCCATTTCACAGATGACCTAAACGAACGCAGATGCTGTGTTTATGTTATATGTTGTAGTAACAGTTGTTGTTGCAATAGTAGTAGTAGTAGTAGTAATAGTAGGAGTAGTATAGTAATAGTAGGTGTAGTAGTAATAGTAGGTGTAGTAGTAATAGTAGGAGTAGTAGTAGTAGTAGTAGTAGTAGTAGTAGTAGTAGCAGTAGCAGTAGTAGTAGTAGTAGTAGTAGTAGTAGTAGTCATAGTAGTAGTAGTAGTAGTAGTAGTAGTAGTAGCAGTAGTAGTAGTAGTAGTAGTAGCAGTAGTATAATCAGATAGTAATATTCGTAGAAAGTGGTCAATATATTTGAAACAGAATCGGCAGTAACATTAGATAGAGAAGTAGAAGTAATTGTAGTTGCCGTATAGTATACAGGCGTCTCGTAATGTGAATGTTCATGCCCAAGTAAGTATATTTAAAAAGTATATAAAAAAATAAAAGAGCAACATCAGTTATGCCAATTTCACAAATTTGCACGACTTAAAATAAATCAGATGTTCTGCTAATCGAAGATTTTGAATAAATACAATTCGAAAGTAATAATCTAACTTGGGATTACCCAAGGCGGCTATACTGGCTTTTAAAACTCGCAGGAATATCGTAGTACTGTCACATTTTCCTATTCATTCATCTCAACGCAACAATAACATCATAACATTCTCACTCGCAGCAATAGTCTTTTGGTATAACGCACGTGTTACTCTGCTGTGCTCGTCAGGCATGTATCATTCTATGGCGACGAGACTGCGGTGCTGTCTTTACAATCCTCTATGGCGTCATTATGTAACGCCGAGACATTACATGGTAAGGCTGAATGGCTGAATCCAATCATTGATTGGTAATACTACAGTCACACACGGCCGGGTCACAAAACGGATTTGATCCGGGTGAAAATGAGCCGGATTAGTCCCGGAATGGAGGGTAATTTATGCTACAGTCACACTCGGCCGGATTTCGAACCGCGTCCACGAGGAATTAAAACCGTATGGACCCGGTTCGAGCCGTAAATACCCGTATGGACCCGTATCGAACCGCATAAAAATCCGATTTAAATCCTTAACTGAATCCTATTCGACCCCTATCGACTCGTGTCAACCAGCTTCGACCCGTACCAACCCGGATGTAAAACTTGTCATCATCCGTTGCATGAAGGCAATGTGGTATACGGCAAGGGTCCATACAGTTTTACGCTGCGGGTTGCAGCGGGACGATGCGAGTCAATGCTGTTCGAACCGAATCAGTTCGGATATCACTACGGAATAGAAATCCGAGAGAAAATTTTGAACATGACCAAAAAATTTTCGCCGCCGTATCGTAGCCTCCGGAATCCATCAGGAATTGACTCCGGTTACGATGCGGGTCAATGCAGGTCTCTCCGGCTCAAACCAGGTCGATACGGTTTTAATTCCTTATGGACCCTGTTCGAAATCCGGCCGTGTGTGACTGTAGCATAAAGCACCAGCCACTTGCAGGAAAGACATTTACTAAAAATCAAAGAGTTAGCGCACGCAGCGCGCTGCGTGATCTTCTTACTCTTCATACAAGCTCTTTGCTATAGAAATGTAAACTGTTGCCCGTTGAAGCTAGTAGGGGTGCACTCTGAAGCAAACATTCCAATATTTTTCCCACTTTTGCGTGGCACAATAGGTGGCACACTACACCCGTGTAAGTCTCTAACTTTTGAATCTAAAAGAGACTATAAAAAAAGAAGAATTAAACAAAAAGGAATAACTATGCATTTGCCACTTCATAAAATGAGTCCGCGTTTTCTGCTTCCGTGGTCCCGGACGGGTTATCTGGCGTCATGTATAAACCTTCCTGCTCAGCGTTGTTTTTCAAGTAAGGCATGTATCCACCCGCCGCATCGACCTGTGCTTTGTTCACCCCGGGCGGCAAGGGGGCCACACCGTCCGGCATGTCGTATATCATTGAAGGGCCTGCCGCGTTCTCGCCGGACTCGAAGGCTGGGTTTTGATGCGATTGCGACGATGACGACGGACCTGCGCCGTTGGCGGTTTGGAGATTGAGCGTTGTGTAAGGGGGAGGCGGCTCCCTCTGGAATGCGTCCAGGTCCATGTACAGCGGATCTCCGTCGGGATGGCCGTCGGGAAGCGGCGGCGGGTCAGCGCATTTTTCAGGGAGAGGTCGGGAGCGGTAGTCGTTCGATCGCTGCCCCTGTCCACTGCTTGCTAACCGTCTGCACAAGTTGAGACGAAGAAAAGAAACCTAACTATAAAACGTCGTGCCATAATTATAAGTAATTGTCATTCAATATTATTCTAAACAACTGTTTATGTGTAGTAATAAAGAATTCTTAATCTGGTCAAATGTTCCAAAATAGGCGTACTTCTTTCAAACTCTCTCTCTCTCTCTCTCTCTCTCTCTACACACACACACACACACACAAAATCTCGTTAATCTAATCTTATTTTATTGGGCAAGTGACAATTATTCGACGATTTTCAATGCCAGCACAACACATTCATGACATTTTAAGTTCATCTACGCATATCACGCAACATGTTTCATTTCTCAATAGGAAATCAATTAAACTAGTATAGAACAGTGCTTGATTTGATTCGTCTACGTAGCCACTTAAGAATCACTGAACGTCCATCAGAGTGACAACGGGCAGATTTTAGGTCCCCTCCGGAGGAGATTTGTATTGAGGATAACGTGCCTTGCTACAGGCACGACAGCTGCAGCCAGGGGAATCGAACCAGCGACCTCGGGTTTAATAGTCCGTTGACTCATACACTAAACTACAACAGTTCCTAACATGCCAGCGCGGGCATTTTTATTGACACTGTGAGGATACAGCGAATCGCTTATTTCAAAACAAAACAAAACAAAATGATGATAATCACTTGCCTGTTTTCTTTCAGCTCTCGAGCACGTTTTGCACAGAGAACGCCCACGACGACAGCGATGATGACAACGACCACGCAGGCCCCCGCGCCGAAGGCGGCGGGGATGGCGTAGTTTCCAGACTGCCCACCATCCACTGCTGTGACAGCCGGTGGTAGAGTCGTAACTGCGATGGAGAGAAAAATAACAACCATGCGTTGATTTGCTCATGACGTCATACACAATCAACAATTTGTAGATTTCAAGGATAAATATCGCTTGATGCAATGGTATACTTCCTTGCAGCAAGATCCACACGCAGACGACCAGTATGTGCATGGGCCTGTATACAAGCGCTTGGCCTGCGACAGATCTGAAAATGTAAGAGATCTTGGTTCTGCTCTCACAATGATACATGTAGTACTGTATGGTAAAGTGTGGAAAAAAAAAGTGACTGCTTCATCATTCTGATCCTAGTTCAAATCTTTGAACGCTTTGATTCTAAACCTCTCCGACCAGGCCCTGCCTCTAGTCACAGCTTTTAATATTAAATGTAATATGTTAGAATCAACGTATATTCTGACAGCATTCTGACATCCTGTCTATTCAGCAACTTTTAGTACAATAAAAACGATTAATAGAAATTCACACATGATTATATGAATTGTGTAAGGGACACGAGCAATGTGCCATCATCTTTATTGTCAGAGGGTCAAGTGAACAAATGAAATTGCTTAACAAAGTCGCTAGCATTTTCACTTTTCAAAGAGCCCTGTTTCTGAAAACTTCGATTTTGTGTGTTATATTATAATTCATAATTTTACAGACCAAAGACATTCGTGTATCTTTGCGGTGATTTTCCCGCCTAATGAAATTTGAACATTTGCGATCAAAAGAAACCAAGTATGATTAAAACAGCAACATTACTGCAAAGCAATTTACCACTATAACGTATATGTTCCTTTACCTATTTGGAAGACCTGCGAGGTCGCAATTCCCTGCATGCCGAGCATGACGGAATCGCCCATGGCTTCGGCCAGCGCGTCGTCGGCGAAGCGGTCAATGCGGTAGACGGCGCTCTTGGCCCAGTCCGACCAGTAGACGTAGTCGCCGTGGACCGCGATCCCGTACGGCTGGGAGGGCGACGGGAGCGTCGAGAGGAGAGTCCGCTCGTTGGTCCGGAGGTCGTACATCTCTATCTTGCTGTCGTCGGGGAAGTTTGAGTCGCACCAGTAAAGGATACGAGCTGGAAGACGAGACGGAAGACGACGGTCACTTTTAATTCGGAATCAACGTCTCTTTGATTTAAACGGTGGAGAGCAAACATGAGGAACTGATGCTGCTCAACATAAGAATGATCCATTCTTGAGTCATTTCCACTCCTGATAGAGGTTCGACATCCTTGCCCCCCACCCCACCCCGCTCTCTTACCAACAACCCTCCCATTGTCACGAGCAATGGCATGAAATCATGTCACAAGCCGTGCCCATGTGCCTCGTCATCTCTATACCGATACAGAAATAGTGCGAGAGAATTCTTCTCCCGCTGTTCTCAATTTAGACATTTGTGCCCAGAGGGAGAAGCGTGACGCACTCACAAAACTAGTAACTACCGTGACGTAAGATCCTACCAGTTCGCAAGTCGGCGAGAAATATATTTAGTCTCGTGTTTATGAGTTTCAAGGGTGACTGTGGCGTTGAATTGACTAAATCCTTGCGGCGGATATAACTCTCCCTCCAGAGCGATATTAAGAAAATTGATTTTGATTTTTTTTTCCCCGCTTATATCATCGGGACATGACTTCGTGATTATCTCTTTCAATATAGTATTAAGAGTACTCGTTACCTCGAAATGTTACACCAAGGAGTAGAGTCTAGTCATAATCAAATATTTGCAGTATATGTGATTGGAACTCACCTTCGGGGTCGATTGTAATCCCGTTCGGGAACATGAGGTTTTCCGTCACCAAAATTTCCCGTCTGGTTCCCGAGCTTGAAGCCTTTTCTATCTTCGGTGAATTACCCCAGTCAGTCCAATAGATGTCTCTGCGATAAACAAAAGCGCACGCATTCTTTTGAGTGATAAATCACCATAATTGTATTAACGTGTGTGTGTGTGTCTGTCTGTGTGTCTGTCTGTCTGTGTGTGTGTCTGTGTGTCTGTGTGTCTGTCTGCACACTATGTGTGCAAAAGCAAATGCACTCTTAACGAGATGATGAAAATATATTTCAAAAACTAAGAGTGGTTACTCATGCTTCGGAAATATATTATATGTATTATATAAGTATTCTTATCGACATGACACCACACTAATGATTCACGTACATGTATCTATTCACGAATGCAAACAGACGACTAGACACGCATGCAGATGCTATTCCTACCCCTCCTCTCTCTCTCTCTCTCTCTCTCTCTCTCTCTCTCTTTCTCTCTCTTCAAACATAAGTTTAGATATGTATAATGATAATAATGATAACATATCAATTTATAGACATGTATAATTCTGCGCTGCAAAAGCTTCTGATGTACTTGATGATAGTAAACATTTAAATGAAAAGATGTGTTTTGAGTCGTGATTTAAAGACTGCTACAGTTGGGGATTTCCTGACTTCTAATGGTAGGTCATTCCAGAGTTTGGGAGCTGCACAGGCAAATGCTTTTTCTCCCAATGTTGCTTTTGTTTTACGTGTTGGAATTTGTAATTATGTGTAATATAGATAGATTGATTGATAGATAGATAGATAGATAGATATAGATAGATAGATAGATAGATGAATAAATAAATGAATAAATAAATGAATAGATGAATGTGAAAATTTGTGATCATCTGTAACAAATCACCAGAAATTCCGTCAGCGAGAATGTAGTCTTGCATTGCTTGCCGCGTCTCAAGTCTTTGCTTGGATACACCTTTATACGGGAAATTTGCGAGCACATGCAGAGAACGCGAACATTCATTGCAAAGACATCAATATCAATTGTGACTTCCGCATGCATGCTTGGATTGTGTTCAAAAGGAAATGAAATATTCGTGAAGTGATAGTGCTACAACGAATATGCAACTAATTCAAGTCACAGACTAGTTGTGAAGTACGTTTATACCAATTTGAAGAATAGCAGACCCAACCTTTCCATTTTCTTCACAGCATAATGTACTTTTGAAGCATTTTTTAAATCTTGTTAAATTTTGTTTGGTCTCGTTAATTCCACTCTGATAAGCTTTAATAAAGAGGCGTATCCTGTCGCATTTTAGTTTGGATCGCGTGCTATATATAACGTGTCATCATTGTGTCCTTTATAGCTTCTCTGTCTCAACAATGTGTGCAAAAAAAAAAAAAATGGCAACTAATTTCAGATCTATCATAGATCCTCGACTTTGTTGAAGCTGACTCATGTCACTGGGTATCACTCTCAATAGATCTCTGGGGAGTTTATCCCGCATGTGAGATGTGCTACAAGATGACGGGTCGAGTCGCATTAGAATATCTCAAAATGGTTGCTTTCATGGAGAAAACATAGCATAATTATGTTATAGACTTGGGAATCTCTTCATAAGCAAACAGACATAGCACTATCGGCTCCCAGTTGAACTCACACCTCGAGGTGTCAAAGGCGACGTGTCATCTGCGAAAGAAAAAATGGTGATTTTTCTTTTTTAATCATTAAAGGGTCTCGTAGTATGTAATGGCTTACCAAAACACGATAAATATCTTATTTTGTTACATGTTGCCACTTATTTCTGTGTAATTATGGTCCTGACCATCTTCCTCAGAGTTTTCGGGACGTGGCTTCGCGCACTCTGTTAACCGTATCACACCAGAAGGCAAGACAAGACTGTCATAACAGACAGCAATGTAGCATTTTAGGTTAGTGGTTTTGGCGGGATTATGAGGAAAGATGGCTCCCGAATGTGCAAAAATGATGTGGCTCGCGTTATATTCTGTAGCAGCTGAAAGCGACGAGTGTTTTTTTTTCCTTCTGACGAGCCTATTAGAACGGTTTTTGTTCTTGCCCTTACCAGTACTGTGCTTTTATTCGTGTAACTTTGTGCTTTACGGCTCAATGTCCTACACGAAACGGATTATCAGTGTCTAATACCTTGATATGTGGACGAAATACCTCACACATGCAGTTACAGTGATCTGAAGATATCGTGACAAAGCGCTTAGAGACACGAAGAATGAATGCATTGAAGAATCAAATGCATGTATATAAACGTAGTGACCTTCCTTCATAAATCAATAAACATAGTTGTAGAGTGTGCTGAAGAATTTTCGGGCAGAGCCAAAGAAATGAGCGCTTTTCGCAGATTTCGTTTTCGTTTTGTTAAGGGTTTCCTTGTTATTTTATTGAAGATGATCATTATTGTAACGAAATTATGACGGTTTGTCGGGATTTCAATATGTTACTTCATGAACAGAGTGAAGAACACTTTGACGTAAGCTTCGATGCCCTGACGTCGTTGGAATATTTGAAGTGGGTCTATGCGATAATCTAACAACCTAACGCATGACGTTAATTAATGACCTAGCGTTCCACGGCGGATTGAATACAAGGGATCTAGAACTCTGCATACAAGAGTGCAACAATCACCGCAATCTTGACAGTTGTGATAACTATAGGTGTAGGTGTGTAAGTGAGTTTTGTTTTTGTTATAATAGACCGGTTTACTAACATACTCAAACTTTAGGCATGCATTGCTGACAATGGTCCTTTTTTAACAATCTAAAAGTTTGCCTGAGGTTTAATTGCAACTAACGTGTGCAAACTTTATTCTAAGTCTTGGAAAGTGTTTTTGAAGTAAAGGTTGATACAAAAGATCGTTACTACGTCAGGAGGGAAGAAACGTCTATACATTGGAATGAATATGTTAGTAAACATTTGGTAAACCGTTTTTCAACGGCCTCTTCTATGTGTACAACGGTTGGACACTCCCTCAAACACACAAACTCCCACAAACTTGTATCACCACACATGTGTATTTCATTGTGTAAACATATGGCTTTATCTATCACCCAGTGTGGGCCCACGCAAGCTCCAAGAATTCCGGGCCAATTGTGCATAAACAATGATAATGGAGCTTACTCTTGCATGGCACATTTTCGCCGTGTTGTGAATGACACGGTGTATGAGCCTATTGTTCCCGGTTCTGTTATATGCAAATCGATAGCGTGACTATGATAATGCCACGTTTTGGCAGATATCTGTAGTGAGATCAAAACAGAACTTTGTCAGATATTGTATTTGCACAGTCTTTTCGATAGCTCTAGATACAAAACCCAGCCTATATTTGTACCTATTATGTACATAAAATGTTATCTATAAACGTTTCATAATTATTCGACTTAATCATCAAAAAGACAAAGCACACACAGTGCACAAAGAATCAGGATCTGCTATTTTGAATAAGTGTGGTCTTTAATGTTTATATTGTAGTTTATAGCATATTGCAGTATAAAACGTGCACATGACAAGTACACTCGCTAATTTCCTTATTCCTGCCCGTTTAAATAAACATTCTGGTCGCTCAGTTTTAGATATTTTGTCGTAATACACTGTGCATTGAAAGACGCTTGTCTAGGAAAATATTTTGAACAATTCTTCTTGGCTTAGAGAAGCGGCTAAAACTTTTGACAAAGATTTATCATAATCAAGAAAACAATCACAAAATTGTAAACATCCAGGAAATGATATGACATTGATGGACTCCTTATTATTTTTGCAATAATGGGGACTCTTCAGTTGTCAGTCGCAGACAGAGTCGATACCATAGTGAAATACGATCCATCAGATAACACAACCACATAATGATCGGAAAAAGAATGTTCAACGAACAATGATTGCCACACTTCCAATCTTCCCTTTACTTGAGACGAAAAAGTTAAGCTTTGACCTTCTTCAAAGAATAGAAATATGAATAAATAAAGACTTATTTTCATAATTCATGGGGCGATGACCTCATAACAATTCTCAACGAGTCAGTCGAAAACGATAGGGGTGAGTTTAGATGAAGAGTCCACAGGAAATTATAGTCCGTGCAATCACTTGTCAACGTACCAAAATGAAATGTATTCTATACCATTTACAAACCATAACTTCATATCTAAGTCCACATACTACTTAATAACACTCTGAGATTTTTGCCACTTGGGGTGATAAATACATGACAAGAGATTAAAAAAAAAGTGAAGGCTTAATTCTATCCACAATCAGCTGTCACTTATCCCAAATGATCCTATGTATCACGTTTCCAGGCAAAGAGTTAACCGCCATGTTAATAAGATGATAAAGACATAATGGTGATTAATATCAGGACGTATTCTAAACTTTCAATATATCAGGACATATTCTAAAAAGCTTCCATGTACGAGTCAATTCTATTTAAGTTTTATTTTTCTCTCATTAGTTGGAACACCCTCGTCAGCCAAAGGCTGCTTTTCAGATTGGTCCACATGTTGGTATGCCACATTGCGACATAAAATAATAGGTATTATGATAATAGTCATCGACTTCGTGAACGATTTCACTTCTCCATTCCGACTGTTCTGTACATTACTACGTAAAAACACCCTAGCGTACCACAGAGCGTCTTGTGGAGAGTGGCGGAAACATGGATGTGGTTTGCCGGTGGACACGGCCCGACAACCTGGGCGGGGTTCGCCTCTTGATCCTGTCACTGTCCAGCGGGGAAGCATCGGCCGCCTTGCACGGATCGAGCCTGCCGACTCCCGCCTCGTAGTTTGACGATGTCCAGTCCAGCGGGGTGAACGAGTACCTCTCGAGTTGCCCCGCGTCGGAGTCGATGACCGACAGTTTTCGCATTTCGGTGCGAATGTCTTTCAGCTGGTCGACGAGCGTGCCCTTCGCTGCCAGGATGTCGGCTGAGTTGCCGGTCGCCAGGAATTCATCTGCGTAGCCGTCGATTTTAGCTGCTCGGGCGCGTAATCGCCGAACAGTGGACAGTGCTGTGGTCACTTTACGACAACTTGTCTTCTCCATATCAAGAATGCGCGTATTCAGACCTGCGCGCTTCGCCTCAATCTTTGCGTAGACGGAGGCGATCTCGTTCTGTGCGGACTCGTTGACCTTTGACCTCAGTTCTCGGGCTCTATCCCGGACTTGTTTGAGGCGTTGTTCATACAGTTCGGACAGTTGATCGAAGTTTCGAGGCTCGATTTTGCCTCGTAGCTGCTGGACCTCCTTGCTGAATTCTTCCGTCATGTCATTGATGCTCACGCAGTCGTGATCATCGAGTTCGTGGTGATACAGATCAGCGCATTGTGGACACACTGGTTGACGACATGTCCTGCAATACATAGAAAGCGAGTCGCCATGCTTATTGCATTGTCTCTCGCCTAACCCTTCATCACACCCGAGTACCTCTTGTTCTTTCAGGATCTCATTATTCTGAAACTCCAGGACACCAATAATACGATGACACCGGGTGAGCTTCAGAAGATTATGCGCGCCGACGCATTTATCGCAGATCAGTAGCTGGCAGTCCACGCAGTACGACTTGGCTAGACACACTGCGCCCAGTTCCTTGCAAGACTCACACTGGCAGCCACCATCGTGAATTTTTGCTTCTATCTTTTCCCGAGCCCGTGCCTCCCTCGCCCTCCGCGTGGCGGTCAAGTTTGGAAGCAGCGAATCGATACCCTTGGAGACGCTGGTCACCTCTCGGCACAGCGGGCAGGATACCTTGAGGTTTCGCGTGCAGTGCTCGAGACAACGCGTGCAGAAGGAGTGAAAGCATCGCAGGAACTTGGCGTCCGTCAGTTTGTCCATGCATACGGCACACGTAACATCCTCCTTCTCCATGCTTTCTCTATCAGTGGCTTCCGCCATTTCTATCGCTTATTTCAATCCAGTCACTTAGACCGAGATAGACCCGTTGCAAACATGTGATAGCACTTTTCCAAGCTGGTGTATCATTTCAGTCAACAATCAAGTGTGTAAAGCGAGCTGTCAATCACTTTGGTCAGTTATTGTATAAACATTGTGCGCTTTCTACCGATCCAAATGCTTGCCTTCACCACTTTGTAAAAGACGTCTTACAACTCTGGATGATGACGCGATAAGGATGTTCAAGCAGTAAAGATATCCATTTCCCTGATTAGCTTACAGAAACAATTTGTCTAGATCCTACAACGCCAAGCCCATGAGTAGTGTTTTTCATCGTAACACTGACACGTTAGACCCTATTCTCTCTCTGTCACGAACAACACGTGACATGACGAAATAAATCACAAGAATTTTTCAGTATGCGCAGTCTTCCGCAAACTCGGTTGCTGTTAACCAACCTCACACGCCCCAGCAGAAGAACAATGCAAAAATCAATAATCACCGTAATTTTCTGCCTATAATAATCATGTCAGACAAAAAGCACTGAAGTTTACAGACACGCGGTCGCCCACCACATATGCAAGGGATACCACGACCAAGGTCATTTTGTTTACTATTTTTTGATTGCATTTGTTCCACTCACACTTCATGATTTCTAAAATGACAATAATATGTTTCTAATTATAAGCAAACGTCACAAATGTTCGCAGTGAGGCATTTCGTTTTGGATTGTTGTTGTTTTTTCAACAAATCTACATTTTACAGAGTCTACAGCCACTGGCAGTGCAACGATTTAACCTCGGAAGAATAGTTTTTTTTTTTTCGTTTTCCAGGATTTGCAGCATTCAAGATTCACTGCCTAAGCTCTCATTAGTAAGCACAATCCACATCTTTCTTTTTCTTTTTTACAACCACTTCTGCTGACTTCGACGTTTATGGAAGTATTATTCCCCGATAACAGCCCATAAAATCTTTGAAGGTTTCCATGGAGGTAGATCATGTAGCAGAGAGGACTTCGCGGTGCACTACGTATTTTTTCTTGGGTATGTATGTGGCCCTTTTACACACCCAAGAAAGAATACGTGGTGCACCCTGAAGCTCTCTACGACGAACTCGGTAACAGCTCCTTGAAGAGAGGCAAGTAGATAAACAATGAATTATGGGGACGTGATCCACGTTCAACGGCATACCAGGCCAATGAGAGGGTGGATATGCCTGGTTTCGCTTCACCGAGTTCGCGTTATACATCAGTGTTTGACACGTGTATCGCTATCTTTTCAGAAATAATTCTTTGGAAGCAGTTAATTGCTCTACATATCATAACTGTCCATCACAGAAGAGGCAGTCGAACATTTTCCTCCCACTATGCTCGATTTGGTTTGAATGGTTTTACTTGAACTTCGGACAATGGTGGATTGCAGAGGTAGGCTGGGCATACATGGTAAACGTGTTTGTGCTTACTTGGATTTACAATGTACATAATACTGTGAATTTAACAGTTCCGATTCTTGCAGCCATGTTTTGTGTTCATTTTGTATCTTCTAATGTATAAGTTTCTTCCGTCGTAATGTTCTCATAATTATTCCCATTGCTGAATTTGACCTGGTATGTCTTTGTTGCATTCTAAAAATAAAAGCCATATATTTTCATTGATTTTTAAATAGTAGAGCGTAACTGTAAGCTTCCCGAAGGGCTATGATAGGTGATCAATAACACATCTTGCGACAAGTCTGCGCCAAATTGTGTGCTGATTTTTCTTCCAACACTTTGAAATATTAGAAGTGCTTTTTTCGGGTTTATTCTTGTTTATGTACGTGTATACCAGTGCGAACTTTCAGATTAACCACCGAGATTCCTATTTTCCAAACTTGTAAAAAGTACATACAATCAACGCACACCACAAGTGACAAATTATTCAGACCGACCCAGTTTCATTGAGCTGAGTAGCCTACAAGCTAGGCGCGCTTTATGATAACTGTCTTATTAAAATTAATTAGATGTCTGTGATGTTGCACCTATTTCAGTCACTTTTTTTGCTTGCCAAATAAGATTGATTTACAGGCCTCTGCAATAATCACACCAAGCAACGGCAACCACACAGCAAAATGAGATGAGTATATAATGCTAATGATACATGATTTCTGTATTATTTTGTTGAGCTTACCCGGTTTGAATGTCGACCACAATACCCCTAGGTTCGTTCAGGCTGCTCTGAATGATCACTTGCCTCCCACTGCCATCCAAATTGGCAACTTCGATGACGTCACGATCTTCGTCTGTCCAATAGATGCGTCGTCTTTCTGGGTCAATCGCCATGCCAACGTGAACTAGGGGAAACAACCAAAAAAAAAACCAAAAAACATTGCGGTGCATGGAATTGTAATTATAACTGTACTACTATTCTACTACTACTATATACTACTGCATGCTGCTGCTACTATACTACTACTATACTACTACTATGTGTACTACTACTACTGCTACTACCTACCTACCTTTACCTACTACTAATGCTGCTGCTGCTATACTATTACTACTACTACTACTACTACTACTACTACTACTACTACTACTACTACTACTTCTTCTTCTTCTTCTATTACTACCACTAGAGAAACGAACGGTCCGGATAACGAGCCCTATTAACCTATTCATTTTCGGTGAAATGAACCTTCAGAATGATGAACCATTGACCTTCCAGAATAACGAGCAGCAAAAAGACCTTTTCTGCTAAGGACATTTACCATTACAACTAGCCCTTCCCCATTGTACGTTTCAATCTTGTTATTTCAGTCATAATTGTGGTGGATTCATCAGATTCCAAAGTCATATCTAGTCCCAATTCTAGTGAATTGACAGGTACTTGGAAACAAATTGAGTTATTTTTTCCTGAAAATCAAAGATAATTAAACTTCACCTGAAGAGTGACTATTCCTTCCTTAGCCTATATTCTTCCCTCTTGCCCCAACTCCCCCTCCCTCTCTCCCTCTCTCTGTCTGTTTCTATCTATCTATCTATCTATTTATCTGTCTGTCCATCCAACATTCTACCTATCTATCTCTCTATCTCTCGTTGCTGATTTGTACCATTGTTGTCAAAGACGATGGTCTGTATAAAGCTTCCGTCCAGGGCAGCTTTGCTGATGCTACCCGTTGTCAGGTCAGTCCAGTATACGTGCTTATCAACGGGGTCATAGGTCACGGCTATCGGATACTGCAGATTGTCCAGTGGAAGCGCCCTCACGCGTTCGTTGTCGGCACCGTCGCCCCCGAGGCCAGTGTCACCGTCTCCCGTGTCGGTAACGATGGGTACCTGGAAAATCTTCCGTTGGGCGCTGTCGACCACGAGTACAAAGTCGTCCTCGTAAGGAGCTGAGAGCATGACATAAGTTGGTAGCACATGGTGCATTGTAAAAGAAATTTTACTCTTTTTTTTTTAGAAATATCGGCTATAGCTATACTTGATTAGTGCCCTCGGATGGCGCCTCATTATTTGCATTTCAAAAAGAGACCTTTATTACCTATGGTAGTGACGGTATAATGCATCATCTTTGTGATCAAAGTTTCCGATAATTTCTTTACTCAGTGGAACGTGCTTTTGTATGGTGTTCGACGTTTCAAAATGGAACGACATCGATTCTATCTAAAAACAACAACAACAACAACAACAACAAACAGAAACGTTTTCCTCGTTGCGTACCGGAAAATAGTGTTTCGTGATTACCACATCTTTTTGACAAGGCTTCCAGGCTGAACGGTCATAACGAAACGACAGAAAATACAAGAACATTAGCAGAAGAGTGTTGAGAGTCTTGCTAGTTCAATCTTTTATGTTCAGCTCCGTATCCTTTAAAAAAAAAAAAAGAAGAAGATTGCAATCACCCAGATTGACATGTAACGAAAGAATAAATGCAGAAGCTAAGAATAATTCTTAGTTGTCAATGACTGAACCTGGTATCCAAGAGAAAGGATTGGCGAAGCTATAGCTTACTCGACTCGCAACTCGTGTCGCTGGCCGTGTAGCCGGATGAACAGCCACACGTCCGCTCGCTGTTCGCTGTGGGGAAACACAGCTGGGTGCACCCGCCATTATTGGTGGAGCACGGACCTGTATCACGGCAAACAAAAGTTTGATGATATCGTCAAGTTGTAGCTTTTGAAGTCACAGAGGTGTTCACTTGTATTAGATAACGACATGTTTGAAATAACAAATGTAAAACGTATCACGACAATAAAAATGAAGCTCTAAAAGACATAATCATGACAGTCAACAATGAATCTGCTTGCTATAGGCCCTGGCTTGATTATCATCTTGAGTTTGTCCAGTGGTTGAAAATCATTGATTTCCAATGTTGAGACCCTTACGAGTCCGTATGAGTCTGTTAGCAGCAGTGGTATATAGTACTCCCATGCAAGAATCTCTACTTACTGCTGATAGTTGGTTGAGTGTCCGCGTCGTCCGCTGTGATTCCGAGTGCGTACCGGTCGTGTTCGATGGCCCTGTACTCCACGGTCTGGTTAGTCTCGCCGACGTCACGAATTGTGGTGATGTATCCCTTAATCGAGCTCGACGTCCAGCTCGTCACGAAGAGATATTCCTGAGAATCAATCATCGACGGATTATATGATATCTTCATTGCACAGGATCACTTCCTTTTTCTGTTTTTTTTTTTATGCCTTGATTCATTCACTGCATAACCAGTTCAAAAGCGCCGTCTGTACTTAAAAATGACTGAACATACATTCGAAGCTATCACTGTAATCACATGTTACTTGGTAGTATCAATTTCAATTAGATATCCATATCTTTTCACACACACACACACACACACACACACACACACACACACACACACACAAAGATAAGTTTGAAATCGTTTCACAATTGCTTGGAAGTCTACACAATTATGAACGTTTATTTGGGTCTATTTAACTAGTTGGGTTACTGATTTGCGTATTACAAAAATATGCTCTACAGGGGAAGACACAGTATCTCAATGCAATTATGATGAGTAAAATGTTGATAATACACAGTAATTCTAACCATCCGGAGGGGACTGGAGTTTACTACCATGGCGTTTTTCGACATTCCAACATTACCTCTACGAGCACCATGTCGAAGAAGTCGCCGCCGAACTCGTAGTGGACCAGTTGTCGGTCGCTCCCGTCAAGGTTGACGGATGCGATGTTGTCACTTCCACGGTCTGCGAAGAAGAGCCTGGAGATTGTAAAAAGTAGTGAATTTCCAGTGAATATCCGTCTAATATACGGTTTTGACAGCTGATATTTTCTAGTCATTGCAATGGCGTATGTGTGTGTTTCTTGGAAAAATAAGTTATTCTTTATCACTCCAATACTGTGCGTTGTGCGCTCACGTTAAAACGACCACGGTCATAGCAAAATTCCGGTTACAACGAAGTAAAAATTCAGGTCCAAAAATCATCATCTTCACATCTTTCTACACTGTCCTGTTTGGTTACGACGAAATTTCGATATAACGAAAGAAAACCGCCGGTCCCGACGACTTCGGTTTAACGGAGTGCACTGTATTTTTATTTCACTTCCTGTCCAGCCACACCTGCATTTTCTCCCCTTCTGCATATATTTTTCTCTTTACCCTCTCCTTGCTTCTTTCTCGTATTATACATTCCTTCTTTCCTCCTTCTCCTTCTCACTTTTCTACCTCTCTTTCTCTTCTGTTTTATTTCCTCCTCTTTAATTTCCTCCTTTACGTCGTTTTGCCCTCCCCAACCTCATCATGTCCTCTCTCTTTATTTCCCTATTCATTCTTCTTTTACTCCTCTTCTTGTACCTTTTCTTGTGTGTTTCGTTTGCTATCTGTTGCCAAATTAATGACGCTTTATTTCGTATTGATTGCTTTCAACTGTGCTCGCCTATACCTCGCCTGTACCTACATCCCTGTTACTCAGGCGGCATAATCCTTTTCCAACAATTTACATAATCCAAAACTATAGTTGTACACACACACACATAAACACACACACACCCCTAATTCGCTCGCATCCAAGAGCTGACGCTTTATATAAGCCTTTATTCTTATTCAGTGCATCTTGTGTACGGTTTCAGTTTAAGCGTTCACCTCGTAGTTGAAAAACAACATGAAGATACGAAGATGAATAAAATGAGATAAAATGAAGTGTTACAATGAAGCGACCATACATACCTGTTCCTGCGGAAGTCGACAGCCAGACCATTCGGGAATTGAATGTTGACGTCAACAATTGCTGTCCTGGAAGACCCGTCTAGCCCAGCTCGCTCGATGCTCGGCAACCCACCGTAATCGGCCCAGAACATTAGCCTGGTGACCAACCAAGCATCCACGGCCGGTGAAGGCAAACCGCATCGGTTAGAATGAAAATAAAGTAAACAAGGAGACCATGAAATCAAGAGTTAGAAAACGTCAAAATAAAGCAATGCAAAGTATAATCTAAACAAAACTGGGAACTTTTGATGGGTACACACCACAAGTTGGACACACACAAGTCATACAACTTACGACTTATACAACTCACGAGTCATACAGCTCACGAGTCATACAGCTCACGAGTCACACAGCCCATGAGTCATACAACCACGAGACATACAGCGCATCCATGAGCTCGACATTACGCAAATAAGGTACATGAGTCCGACACTAGGCAAATGAGGCCCACGACACCCAGAGTAAGACACTCATTAGGCCTACATCACGGGGCTCAATGTATGCAGTGACGGTCTCGGGGGCGTGTTTTTTGTTTTTGTTTTTTTTTTTTTGCCTAGTATCGAACTCGTGTGCCTTATTTGTCTAGTGCAGGACTTAATAGACTTATTTGACTGGTGTCGAGCTCATGGGCTGTATGACTCGTGGATGTTAAACCAGTGGACCTTCGTTCATTCAATGTCGAAGTCATTATGACTCGCCGGTCTCGTGAGGTGACCCCATTTTGATTGACTGACAGGAAGAAAATACAAAGAATATGCAGATGGAAGATAGAAGAAGAAGGATCGATGATGTCTGTAAGGTAATACAGTGTATCTGCGTTTATTCTTTCATTGTATTCATCCATCCATGCCTTCAATCATCAAGCCATGTCCATCCATTTATTCTTGCATCAATCAATCTATCCAGTCATCCATTCCATTCACATCCATTCACACTATCTGTCCATCCATCCTGGACTCACCCTTCTTCTGGATGGAGGGCGATGCTGCGTGGTTTTCCCACCTCTTCCTGTACGAGTACAGCCCGATGCGATCCGTCGTAGCGAGAGACTGCGATCTGTCGGAACGACTGGTCGGCCGTGTACAGGTTTTTGGCCACCCAGTCAACGGCCATGTCTGGATGAGAGAGCAGAAAACGTTGTGATATAAATTATTTCTGTAATTTTTATCTGAGGAGCTCGTCATTACGCCTTCCAGTCTCTTCGCAGATAAAAGTTCCCCAAAATGATAATGGTAGGGTTTTTTTTTTCCTGTGAATGAATAGCTTCACAGTTAGGCCTATCGAAAAAGTGGAAACTGTAGTGGAAAATTACTTTGTGTTTTGCGATTTTGTTTTGCGAACCATCGCAGAGTATATCATGATTTATCATGACCTATATCGCAATCATTCAGTTCGCCCCTCCCAGATCAAATATTGTTATCTACTGATATAGGTCCTTCTGTTTGCATCTATACATTGATCAGTTATTGATATGATTGCATGATATAATGCATTATTGTCTAGCAAAGAGGTTATGTATGCTCATGCATTCTTCATTGCATTATTATCATCATCCTATCAAAAAGGGGCTTTAGATTTTCTCGACGCGGACGTTCAGGGGAAAAAAAAATGTTCTGCGATTGCGCAGAATCGCTCATCAAAATCGATCTCGCGTCGTCTGAGTTTTCACTACGCGTTCTAGGCTATTTTTTGTGTCCGCTCAATTCTCGACGCAGAGAAGTACCTGATGCGCTGATCTGGCGGCACCATTTTACTTTTTATAAGTTGCGTCCTCGCGTAATCTAAAGCTACTTTGCAACACGACGCAGGGAGAAAGGAAAACGGCCAATGCAATCGTCGTCCAAACGTCCGCGTCGCGAATCTAAATCACCCTATTGTTTGTCTGCATTTCCAGCAACTTACCTTCCACGCTGCCAAATCCGTACAGTATCCTGTCGCCGAGTCCGGCGGGGCGCGTCACTGGGTTGTAGGATCGAATCTCTAGGGTGCCGATGTCGGAGTAGAACATGAGATCGTCTTCCTGGTCGACCGCCACCGCGACGGCATAACTGACATCGTTGAGGAAGCACCCTACGCGACGTGATAGTCGAAACAAACGTTTTAACATGGTGTGCGCTTTAAATCACAAACACTTAAAGGGTCAATACAGACTATCTTCACATTGACTAGAATACAAATCCATAAGTAAACAGAACAATGAAAGTTTCATTTTAAAGAAATGGTCAATAATGTCAGGAAAGTAGAATTTCTTAGGTTGAAGCGGTTCTACTGAACTATTAGGACGATCGGTTTACAATGTAACATGTACAAATTAGATGAGTCACTGACGTCATCGTTTCAAGTCTCTCATCACATCCGTATTTGAATAAAAATATCATGACGATAATTTTACAGGATAATGACTATAACTAGTTCGAACGTATGGTCTGAGGGTAATCTTAATCATTTACAAATCTAGAATAATTGCAAAATATATACATATATATATATATATATATATATTTTATTTACTGTGTATAAGAACAACCAATGTGGCATGGTTGAGTACAAAACTCATTGCGAATTCACCACAAGGTACGTCACGATCACATGACCGAGCAGGTGTGTTCGTTTGTTTGTTTGTTTGGTTGGTTCATTATTTTGGAGGAATTCTCTATTATTGATGGAACATCTTGTGAGCCGGCTCGTTTACATTAATACTGCAGTAACTTTTATAACTTCTCTTTTTCTGTTGTTTTGGTTTGGGCCAATTATCATATATATATCAACAAGAGGCACTTTCTGTCAAATTCTTCATCGTGTATGTTTTAGATTGTGCCAATATAAGTATATAGGTTAATTACTAACATGGAAGTATCATAATCATATTGATATTGACATCTCAAGCGTGACATGCATGAATAAACTACTCGTTGTGGCTAAAAAGAATAAACAAGGAAACGGGAGCATATACATCACAGTATAAGACGATCTTCAATATTCGTGGTTGACTTCCACAGCTTACCTGACAGTACGAGTCCAACATCGAGGGTCCTATTGACGTCATAAGCACATATCCGGTTGACCCTTGACTCGTAAACTAAACCATCTGTTGGCATGAATCAGAGACAGTCAACCCTTAAACGAGACCTTTTTTCGCAGGTTTGGATGAATCACGTACACTGACACAACATTAGTTTCGAGCGATACGAAAATGTTAGAAGCAGCCAAAAAAAAAAAAGAGTTTAACATCCCTCCTTAAGGCCCTATATCAAACCAACGCAAAAAAGACGGTATATACGATGATGAGGCTCAGCACGATGATTGTGATGATGATGATGATGATGATGAGGAGGAGGAGGATGGTGATGATGACGATGATGATGATGATGGTGATGATGATGATGATGATGATGATGATGGTAATGATGGTGAGGAGGAGGAAGGAGACAAGAGAAAGACGATGGAATAAATAGAAGGTGAAATTAACCAAACAACAATGCTACCCCGCCCCCCCCCCCCTCCCCATTGCAGGAAGAGAAGAAACTAATAAATTTGAGTTCCGTTAATTTCAACTGTTTGACGTTAACAAAATTTCCAGGTATTTTCCAGAATTTGACTAAGTACTTCAGACTCATCGGAACTTCCTTCACTTGTTGGAAATTATCCCGTAAATAGTTATCGTCAACAATGCAAGGGTCGATCCCCAGTAAATACAGTTTACCATTTTACAGGAAACAAAAATACCACCAAAATGACCACCCTCAGCAATATTCATATCAGAAGCATCTAATTTCTAGGATCTGTATGCCAATTTAAAATGTCTTGAGCCAAAACTAACGTTCATGGTTTTGACTTGTAAAAGCTTTGATTAATACAATAGTATGATGCCAGCTACCATTGGGATGTGCAGATATATTTTGGGGTGGTTTCAAAAGAATTCTCGTTGGAACCGTGATAGGACGGTTAAATTGTAGAATATGTGTTAAATGAAGAAGGTGGCAACAGAAGAGACTTTGCGTGCATCAGAATATGACGACTGCCTTGGTGCATCACCATGACGCACCGTAAGGCAATGAACTTCTGAGAGAAAACGAAGCTATCATTGCGCTACGGTGGACTCACCCGACTTCTTGGCGATGAGCAGAACGTTGATGATGAGAAGAAAGAAAAGTTTCGTCATCTTACCGAGTCCGCTCTTGTCCCATATCATGGTCGATGTGTGTGAGTGCGATTGCGACATTTTGTCAGATATCGTCCGGCCGATCCTTACAGAATTCGCGTAAATTCGCCGACTTATCCTTTAACCCGCTGCTTCCGATGTATTATGTAGTTACTTTCCTACGTATCTAATGCACAACACACATTCGCTACCCGCGGGCGATGGGTTAAGACGAGCCTTCCCCCTTGCTTCCCAGCAATGTCATTCGAATGACTGTTTCTTAAAGTAACAAATGAAGTTTTCACAAGTTGAGACGATGCAAACTGATATCTGAAGTTGCTTTAATTTTTTGTTTTTCCCCAGCCTATCAGGGTCTATAATTCGTCTTGATATTCCTGGCCCTGTCGCACAATCGATCTTAGATATTGATGGTCTACACACCAATCGCTTCCTCCTTCATAACTTGGTAATGACACGTAATGACTTTTAGCCGCAGCCTGAGAGCAATATTATCGCGATCATGCGTTAATGATTGCATTTCAATAACACCTGTGTAGTCTGCGCACCTGTCGTTGAAACGGCTTTTAGCAATCATGCGACGTGATGGTGTACGAGCTCCTGTGCGATTTCGAGCGGCGACGACGTCAGCTGATTATAGATAGTTTGTTTGGGAATGGAAAATCTTGCTCAATAGGACGTTTCGAGGATTTATATTTAACCCAGCCTCAGTATATATTGTATATATTGCCGAGTGGCTCGCAATATTGCATTATCACTTTGGAGTGTTAATGATGGTTTAACGGCGAAAAGTTATTCCGCTTTCAGCATGTCACGTATAGCTTCATTAGTTGATTATCCACGAAATGTCACGTCTTAAATTAACCTCCGACAGGCGACATCGTTAAGGCTCATCGTCGACACCAGCAGGTATGCAACCTAGTTTCCCCTGCTTGGTATTCAAGTTTGGATGCTAATAGACAGTTCTGATCTGCTGGGAATACCAGTGTTATCCTTTTTTCCCGCGAAGCTCAAGTTTTCTGAAGAAAGAATTCCAGTGCTCCGGCTCGATCGGTTTCTGTCGCGTAAAGACGTTCTCACATCTAGTGGAGTTCGAAAAAGCGAATGGTACTGATTTGCCGATTCTTCCTCCCCGGTGACACACAGCAACAAGTCTAAGATGATTTTATTTCCTCCTTCTTAACGCTGGCTTCGTGGTATTCTTTCACTGCAGGCTAACCTCTCACCAATGACCCGCTACTTTGACAAACAACTGGTTAACAACGTCCGTCTGATTACGTACACTTTCGTATACGTATTTTGTCTGCTTTCTTGATTGTCTGAATTGACGAGTCTCGATGCTCAAACCCGGAAATAAGATCGCCTTTTCAACGGAGAGCGCACACAAAACACAGTGAGACGTCTGTCATCATTACGTAACAATAGCTACGTCACATTAAGCAAGTGCAAAATTACTTTGTGGCTTCTTCACCCACTGAATCACTGTACCAGGCCTGGATGAACAAAGCACAACGGGCCCGTATAGCAAAGCAAAAAAGACAACTTCATCCTTCATACCCCACATCCGTGACTTTTCTTTGACGGGACAAAATCAGGTCAGACTCATCACTTGTCTTTGACGCTCATCCACGACGTAAGACTGGCTTTCAAAGAAAGTGGTGAGTACGACCCTCGCTTATAAAGTCAGTAGAAAGGGATTAGTGACGATGCGTGTTGAGACGTAGTTCTTGGGCTATACTGACAAAAGGCCGAGTTGCTTACAGTGAACGCTCCGGCGGGCAGGAGAAGGAAGAAGTCGGTGGGGTAGGGCGAGAAAAAAAAAAAAAAAAAAAAAAACCGGCAGGCTTTAACTGTACAAATCACTCAGAAACCTATAAGTAAGCGTACCGCCACATGATTCGTTGAACATTGGAATTCCGGAGTGCTGTCGCAGTGCCGCCTTCTTAAAAAAAATGTCGCCTAAATAGTAGTTATGTACAAGATACAATCCAGTTTCGCCCATGTAAAGATGTTAAAATCACAGTGCTGTTTCCAATTTGTTTTAGGTTTGGCATTGACGGAAAGATTTTTTTTTTTAATAGAAGCCTATCATTGTAGCCTTAACAAAAACATTTTCACTTCACATTGTTCTGATATTTTAAAAAAAAAATGAAGGAAGGAAAATATCGTCGCATTACGGTAGTAAAGTAGGCCAGATTCACTCTTACTATAAGAAGCACCAAAAGACACGCAAAGACCAATGCAAGACCTTCGAGACCAGTTAAAGGGATCGTATAGTTTTGGTTGAGACCTAATTTCAGGTTTCTTAAATTTTTTTTGGTGAGATAATGAGAAACCTCTTATGAAATATGAAAGAGCATGTAATTCCATGAGGAATCCAAAGTTTATATGATGGAAATTGGTTTTGAAATGGCTGAGATATCCAAAACAGAGCGATTCTAATAAAGTATGGGACCCTCCTTTTATTACGATCGCTTTGTTTTACTTTGTTTTTCCATGTTTCAATCATTCCAAACCCGATTTTCATCAAATAAACTTTGAATTCCTCTAAAATGGTATTCTCTGTACTATTTCATAAGTGTTTTCTTGATATCTCGCAAAAAGTTGAAAGCCCAGTTCTCATCTCCACCAATACTGTACCATCCCTTTCAAGTGTCAGTGACGATCACATTACTGAGTGGTATTTTCATTCGATTATGTCGATGCTACCAGTGAAGATGTCAGTCGAATTTTCGTATTTTTTTTTTAATTATTGATTAAAATATACTTTCTTGCCTCATTGTAGATGGGTAAAACGTCATAGTTATGTGTATCGACCGTAGATTCCCAAAGGAATAACGTGGTACGGACTGTCCACGACAGTATATCTCAAAGAGATTTACAATGATTACATGAAAGCTTTTGGTTGTATACTGCGGATAGAAATATCCGGAATATCAAACTTTGAATATATTCGCATCAAACCAACTCTTAGCACCCCTGTCAATACCATCACCTCAAGTATTTGAGAGTGAAATTTTGAAATGAAAATGAATCCAAATGCACACGTGGGCTGAGTGAATGCAACAACATTAATACGGGTAGAACACATCGATGAGATTTGAAGAAAACCGAACAATCCGCTCAAAAGTTATGAGTCTTTATAGTTCCGCTACGGCCATTGCTGGATGAGAAGACTACAACATTTCGCGACGTCACACATGGTCAACGATATAAAGGAAATATAATCTGATTCTTTTCTAGCATATAATGAAAAAGCAATGGATTTAGGAAACAAGAGGAATTATACTATTCTTGACTTGTATTTCATTATGTCAGTATCCAAGACGAGGGAATGTTTATTCTTCATTAAAAAAAAAAAAAAAAGAATTTGTGAAATTATCTTCATTATTTCCTTTATATCGCTGTCCATGTGTGACGTCCCGAACTGAATGTGCCGTCTGGTCATCCAGCGATGGCGACACCTCCAACACCTTAAAATTCATCGCTTTTGAACGGAATGTCCAATTTTCCTCAAACTTCGCTGATGTGTCCTGCTGGTATTATCGCATTTACTCAATCCATATGACTTTCTTTTCAGGTTCCATTCCCTTAAGTCTCTATACATGCACACGGGCTGGTTACAGTCATTAACGAAGTTAAATATAGTATCGCATTGGGAGAAATTTGACGGAGTCAAATCTCAAACTCACTCCATTTGTTATCGTTTAGTTTTTGTTTACATTTGGTCTACTTTCAAAACAGGTCGAACAATACAAACTTATTCAAGGAATGCTCCAGCAGAACGTGCCTATAATTGTATTAATGGATTCCATTAAAAGACGTTTTCAAATGGAATAATTTCTTGTAGATGAGGACGCACAATTGATACCAGGGGATTAAGTAGACAATCAAAATTGTAATGAATATCTATACTGGAATGATTTTCAGTTTTCAACATAGTTCATTTTCATATTTCTGAAAAAAAAAATATTTAAAAAACGCGAAACAAATAAACAATACTTTGTGATGACGCGAAATGCACAACATGCACCAAAATGCATCGTGCAAAATAATAAACAGTAAAATTTAAAGAAAGAGAGAGAGAGAGGACTGGTCTTGGAGTGATGACTGCTTTCCCTCGACGTTCATTCGGATATTCGATACTGTTTTCACAAATCGTTATGAGAATGAGTTTGATTTCAAACAGTTCGAAAATGATAAGCGAGCGAACGTGTAAGAGAATAAACAGGGAACAATATTAAAACGAAAAGACAGCTAGTAGTATAAGCAGACGTGTACCTTAGTGCTGCCAATGAGGCAGAACAAGATCACTCTTTCAATGCCAGATTAAAAAATGAATAGCGCCATCTTTATGATGAATGTTCGCTCAGCAGAGCAGCACGCCTTTACCCTTCTTTGATCAATCCTCTGCATCGCTACTCAGCTGCCAATGGCTAACTGCTGATATTACTCGGTATGTCAAAATTGATAACGCCCTTGATAACTCGATTACTTGATAACTGACGTCCTTTACCATGCATGCAGAACCAAAGAGCCATGGAAGATGTTAACCCAACTATTTAAGGGAAAATTTCCCCAAAATACGCACGTGGATATGAAATAAATTTAATGCAGCAATAATTACCAGCATAACACGTCTTGGAAGTTTGAGAAAAATTAGACAATACATTCAAAAGTTACGATATTTTCCCAGTTTCTGTATCACCATTGCTGGATGAGAATTTATAAAGAGAATTCAATATAATGTTACTTTCATTCTTTTAGCAGAATGAAACAAAACAAAAATGCTATCTCTTTCAGAAAACAGGGAGAATTGTAATAATTACCTTTAACATTTGTCAGTATCAAGATGAGGAAATGTGCACTTTTCATAAAGATGACATTTTATGGAATTCCCTCTATTTTTCGTTATATCAATTCTCTGCAAAGATGTCATGAACTGTTACAGTTGTAATCTTGTTTTCCAGCAATGGCGGCATCGAAATTCTAACAAATCATAACTTTTGAACAGAACGTCCAATTTTCCTCAAACTTCACTGATGTGTTGTACTAATTTGCTGCATTTGCTCAATCTATTATGTATATTAAATGCTTCATTTTCCTTTAGCTGTCAACTGTCTCAAATATATACTATAGTACCTAAAGTCAGTGTTATTTTGACAGGGTGGTAACGAGAGAGTTAATTTGTTTACACTTCAGAGAATAACCATCATCACGATGAGACATATACCACGAAATGTTGTGCAGTGCCACGGATTGTATTAGCATTTTGATGAAAGGTGTCACGTATACGTCCGTGGCAAAGCGTTTTGAGCAGCGCATCACTTGAACAGTATCCAGCGAAGTACAGTAGTAGTTATTCATAAAGCAATTGTGCCATCTGAAGGTGTGTTTATGTACTTGAAAGGAAGAAATGTCTTGATTATTATTGATTTATGGATAGAGCGGTAAATTATGTAAAAGATGTATGAATAGATAACAACAAAGTTGCTTTAGTTAGATTATGTGACAGACAGACACGACAGATAGACAGATAGGTAGTTAGATAGATGATTCGATAGACAGGTAAGTAGATAGAGAGATGGATGGATGGAGATAGATAGACAGACAGATAGATAGATAGATAGATAGATAGATAGATCGCTATAGATAGATGAATTGATAGACAGATATATGAATAGATAAATTAATAAGTAGGTATAGATAAATTGGTAGGTGTATGATTGACAGGATTGATTTTAATAGCGATAGCTGGATGGCTGGAGGAGTGTTTTTTTTAGACGTATTCGTTTTATAGAGATATAAGTAGAACTGAGAGATTGTGAGAGAGACAGAGACACACACACACACACAAACACACACAGAGAAAAAGAGAGAGAGAGAGAGAGAGGGACAGAGAGAGGAGGTAGAGCAAGACGAACAGAAATTAGAAAAAAAAATAATGTCACGAGAGGGGCTGGAAGCAAAGGGCAAAAAAAGCAATGGCAATCGAGCAACATGATAACCTTTATTTATCATGACAAAAGAAGTGCATTCTGAATTATCGCCTTAATTTTCCTACCGCACCCCCACGCATGTGAACAAAAAGAGCTTAAATATCCACTTACCCGTGAGTTAGATGAAAGGTGTACTCCGTGTCGCATGATCATTTAATTGCAAATTGCTGGAGCGCGCTTAATGATCGCTATAAATAAACCCTAATGTAAAACTAAGTGAGCATGGACAATTAGAAATTATAACGGTACGGGTGCTGAGTTAAATATGCACAACTTTCTCACGTTCACTTAACTTCATTAGATTAAGTTAATCCATGTTGGATAATAAATTGGAACTGCAAAATAGATTAACGTATATTGATAAGGAAATTGTGAATTAAGCTTCTGTATTTCACCGTGCAGTTATGAAGTTCATCTGAATTTTACGTACACCCTCCCACGGCACCCTCCACGAAAACCAATTATCTAACCTAAAGTTGTATGTAAACACACAGGTTGACGTTTCCAACTTAAAAAACATGACTTACTTTGAATTGTTTTCATGATGACAGAGTTCAGTTTTGAATTTACTCTTTTCTCTGAAATTTGAATCGAAACCCGCATAAAAATGCTGATTATTTCTTCCCACAAAAAGCAGCATAATCAGGGACAGTTTCGAAAAAGAATCCAGTAGAGCATCTCATTCTCAAATTAATCATTATCATGCCGTCACCCTTGGGTGGAGAGTTAAAAGAGGAGAAGAATTTCGAAAGCTAAAACAACCTCTTCCTGAAGTCTTAATTGTACTTATATCCCTCTATCTTGAACACTGTTGAACTTGCCAAACGGAATATACTACTGTTATCATTTTGGAAATAGATCTAGTGGTTTTGTTTGGGCAACGTTTAAGGTTCTGATTCAGTTGCAGCAGCATGGCGTTATCACACCAATTAAAAGGGCGGTGGTATTGTTAACAGTTTTCACCTTGCATAGTAATTATATTACTGCGCCGGTTGCATAAAACTAGTGCTCACAATCTGGTAGATTCTGGCACTGTAAAACTGTAATGCATTCACTGATGAACAGTTTCGTTTCTTTGTGTACACTAGACTTGTGAAGGCCTATGTCGTCTTGAACTCCAACTGACTCCAACATTATGATTATGATACGAAAGAATGAGACGCAGTGTTGCGTTGAAATGTTTCGTAAGCTGTTGCTCAGAGACGGAGATGATGTTATTTCACTTTTGATGAAGTATTTGTTGTCATTATAATCACAGGTGCAATGTCTTTGACATGGAACCCCGCCCGATTACCAGTTGTACATGTATTCATAATGAAGACAGTAGACGTGCAGGACGTGTGTCGTTGCAATAGCGCCCCCTGTGGAACTGTTACGAAAAATTCTCTTCACATCTGCACTGAAAAGTGAGCAGTATGCTTGTAAAGACTTGAAAAAAAAAACCAACAAAGCTGATGGAGAGAAAACGAATGCAAATAGCAGTGACAACAATAATGAGAGTATTAACCATGAAAGTAATAGGAACGATAGAGTAGAGTTCTTAATTTGATTCTATCGTATTGACAGCTATGATGTGGTTGGAGAACGTGGAAGTACATCACATTACCTGGAATCTGTATTGAAGATGAGAAAAATTCATTATTACCGCACTGCACCACTGTACCACTCTCAGAGTGCACTGCATTCTTTACATCAGGTGTCCGACTAGAGGTTTGTTACTTAAAGGCTTGTAAAGATGATGATTACCCGGTACATTTATTTATGCAAATGAAAAAAGAAATGCTTCACAGATCTTTACAACGAGAAGTGATGAGAGACTCAGTTAGATTAAGAGATCCTCATGTATCTCATGAAGATTTCAAGAGATGTCGTGGGACACAGATGTGTTATGTCAGCTTATTCCAGATGCTTAGTGTTTGAGATAGGGATACGGTCGTACTGTCTGTCCAATAATGCCACACTGGTATTTTATAGGGTTACAGCTCGTTATTCCGAAGGTTCGTTATTCCGAAGGCTCTTAAGTCCGAAGATTCCTTATTCCAAAGGTTCGTTTTTCCGAATTTCATTTTCGGATGAACAAATCTTCGGAATAACGAACCTTCGGAATAACGCCACAAATGTTCGGATTAACGAACCCTTTTTCATTTTCGGATTAACGAACCCCTAGGTATAGGGAATTTGCGTGTTTCGGATTAACGAACCTTCGGATTAACGAACCTTCGGAATATCGAACCTTCAGAATAACGAACAGCACCCATTTTGGTTATGATGGTTACATCACCAAAGGGGTAGATAGTGGTGGCAACTGATTCCACAGGGGTATAGACGGTGGGGGCATTTTATACCACAGGGGTAGATAGTGGAAGCATCTGATACCACAGGGATAGATGGTGGCGGCACCTCATACCACAGGGGTAGGCGGTGGAGGCGCCTTATACCATATCAGGTTTAGAGGGTGTGTACAGTTCTGGTCGAGGTGAGGATTTAGCTTTTAACGTTTTGCGAGATATTCAGAAACCACTCTATGAGATGTCAAAGAGGATGCAATTCTCGGGTATCAAAAGTTTATTTGATGAAAATCAGTTTTGAAATGGCTGAGATATCCAAAAACAAGGTGAAACAAAGAGATCGTAATAAAAGGCGTGGCCTGTAGTCTTTTATCATTATCAATTTTTTGGATATCTCAGCCATTTGAAACCCAATTTTCATAAAAAAAAAAAACGTTGAATCCTTAGAATTACACGCTCTTTCATATTTTATAAGAGGTTTCTCATTATCTCACTTAGGAATGTTCAAAACATGAATCCCCACCTCAGCCAGTACTGTACAGTCCCTTTAAGAGGTGGAGACACCTGATACCATAGGGAATAGATGGTAGAGACACCGGGGGAGGGGGCATTTCATGAAGCATTTTGTCCGACAAAGTTGTCCGACAAATTTGCTCTCAGCCAATCAGATGTAAGGATTTCAGCAGCTTATAACAATTTGTCAGAAAAATATCCTACCAAACTGCTCCATGAAATGCCCCCAGATATCAGAGGGGTAATTGTGAAGACGCTTGAAAGTTACAGTCAGCATATTGAATAGTTTGATAAGTCATAATGGGGGTGTTGGAGGAAGAGGGTCACGTGATGTTGTTCTTTGACTGTAAAATAATATTTTCATATCACACTCAAGTTGTCTCATGATCGTGATATCTGACGAGCAGATTGGTGCCAGTTTTATCAAATTTGCTCGTAAAAAGAGAAACTTTAAAATTAGTTATTATAGTTTCATGTTTTCACAAAACCAGTTACATTATCATTAACCACATGCCATGTATGATTATCAGCGTAATTGATGCCATGACGTCAAAGGTCTTCTATTCCATTGGCTTCCTCACAAGTCATCCGATTTGACGAAAATTCTTCCATATTGTTCGTGAGAGCCCACATTGTATGATGAAAGTCAACCGGATCGTGTTAGATACAGAATTGCACTTTCGGTCGGATTTTGATGAAATTTCTACCTTTATACTCTCCTCAATCATTTCATAGAAGTCAATCGGCATGGTGTTGAATTGCGCTCTTGAAGATCAGCCTTTCTTGCAAGATTCTAAACACGCCCGGCGGATGCTGATATATGTCCTGAGGAGAATTCACCCACTCACAAAATGGGTTTGCAATACATGTACTTGCATAGTCAAGTCGAGACAGCTACCACATCAGCTCCACAAGCATGCACTTCGCGCTTACGTGCCTCCTTTGTACGCGGAGGTGTGAGGCGTGCAATGTGTGATCGATGGGGTGTGTAGTCCCATACTGTCACTACCGACACCTTGATGACTAGCCATCCTCACTTAGGCATTAAACCGACCATGCAAGCATCTCACGACTCTTTTTTAAGAGCTGTGACTGGAGGTATGGAGATGTGAGGCGTACAGGTATAGGAGGAGAGAGGTGATGCGGAGCCAAAATAGAAGGATGCAGAGGGGGAGAGCTAGTAGACAAAGAGATAAAGGGAGAGAGAGAGTTGGGGTGAGTGAGATTATTGAAGGAGCAGTCAGCAGAATGATGTTGCCGAGGTGTCGAGATATTATATTCTGTATATCATAACAATAATTATGTTTAAAGGGCTGGTATGGTTTTGGTTGAGATGGAGGATTCATTTGTGAGATAATGAGAAAGTAGTAAGAAAATAGAGAAAATATGTGGTCCACATGCATCTATACAAATCTATACTAAATTTCTCCTCAACTCCCCCCCCCCCCCCCCCTTTTTATTTTTGTTGTTGTTATTTTGGCATGATCAAGCGGAAGAATTCGTGATATCGTATCGGGTAGTTGCAGGGATTTGGTATAGTAATATATGTGTGAAGGAGAGAGGGCTATTGTTGCTGCATATTTGACAGATAAGATTATCCTATCTATTTTTCTGTTACAAGCCGTTGGAAGTGATGTAAGCGGTGACATCAGCACTTTCTCTGCCTTATAAAAGTGATCATTCCCAATATCACTCTTTGAAAAAAAAAAAAAAACCCAGAAAGAAAGCAAAACGACATGGCAACAAACAAACAAACGAAACCAGCTAAATTTCAAATCTCATGATTTTTACCTTCTTTCTGTTAGATTCCAATAAAAAAAAATATAAAACATTGTCTGGTTTGTTTACTTTTGCTAAAACCTTCACAAATGGTCCATGTAATGGCCAGCGGATGGGAAGTTAGACCTTTATAAAGGGGTCGTATAGTTTTGGTTGAGACCTAACAGCAGGTTTCTAACATTTTTTGATGATATAATGAGAAACCTCTAATGCGATCGCATTTCACATCGATGTGAAAGAGCAAGTAATTCCAAGAGGATTTCAACGTTTATTTGATGAAAATTGGTTTTGAAATGGCTGAGATATCACAAACAGAGCGATCAGGTGGGACCAAACCTTTATTACGATAGCTTTGTCTTACTTTGTTGGGTTTTTTTTTATGTCTCAGTCATTCCAAAACCGATTTTCATCAAATAAACTTACATTCCTCTTGGAATGGTATGCTCTGTACTATTTCATAAGTCGTTTCTTGGTATCTCGCAAAAAGTATAGCAAAAAGTCCAATCTTCATCTCTACCAATACTATATACCATCCCTTTAATGAACAGACCGGATCATCGTCCTAAGAAGAAGAAAAAGAACAAAGAAGAATAGAAATAAAACAAAGGGAAAGGAAAACGAAAACGAAAGAAAAAGACCAAGAAGAAAAAGAAAAACAGAAATGAAACAAGGAAATAAAAGAAGTAACTGAGGCCCAGTAATGGCATATGTTTATAGTGACTGGCGTCAGTTTACAATGTGACAAGTGCAGTTTGTTATTGAAGCTTCGGCGAGCTCCAGTCGGTTTGTTCATGAAGCTGTTGCTATGTATATTGAATTACATGTAGTTGGGTTCATCACTGGTAAAGAGCTAACCTTTTAGACTCTTGTAGTTTACATTTTGAAGCCACCATCGATAAGCTGCTTTCGCCCAACAAGAATGTGACTTTCAAAAACAAACTTGTTGTTTCTGCCAACGATCGACTAACGTCTACTCAAATGGCGGTTATTTTATTGCGCAAGTCTGCCTAATATTCTTTAATACATCTTTCGCTATACAGAGGCTTTCTATTATGTCTCCTGTGGTGATTGCACTGATATATATTAAACATATAATTCTCGAGTGTTTTCTTTTGATAAAGAACACTTCAAGAAAAGTTATCTTGTCGCCATCTCATCGTCGCTTTCTTTCTCAACTTCTGATTTCTCGGCCATTTTGCGGTTTCACGCATTTTAGGTCCACACTTATTCCCCTTTTATTTGTCCATCTGAAGATCTGTACATCTCTCTGTATATCAGTTATGTGTATATCAGTTATGTGTATGTGTGAGAGAGAAAGAGGGGGGGGGGAGGGGGAGATGGGGGGGGAGGGAAAGCCAGCGTCCTCATAATGTTTTTGTATAGAAAATATAATACATCTTGGCTTCACAATCTATTGTATGTTTATTTTGTATTTCTATATTGTAATATGTAAAATATGTACATTGCTTTTTTTTCTACATGAGTATGTTCTGTACTCTCATATTCTTTGTAGAAATGAAAATGGATGAAAAATACAATTTATATTCACGCATAATAGAAATCCACAGGAGATGGAAGTGACCACGTCTCAATTAAGCGGTAAGTGAATAATTAATTAAACAAAACCATGTGAGGTCCATTGATAGGTAAACTTTCGTATACTAGTATATTGCCTATAAACACACCTCACAGGATCGAAATTACACGACGTACATTAACTGTTATCTCCTAGAACTAATAAATACTTTTTCCAGGTCTATTTATCGGTATCATCTGAAGTTTGGTTTTTTATTGCAAAATATCAAATACGTTGTATGATACATATTCCGCAAATCCTATAAGCTATAAACGAATTAGTCAACTTTGCCAAGCAGAGGAGTTTGATATTGGGACGGCAATCCGTCATACCCGATGACACTCGTCATTTTCAGATGCATTCAAAGTAATGTCTTTATACCCCACACATTACACCAATGCTCCACGTTTTTTACAGGTTGTTATCAGAAACTATACCACGTAATGCACACCCCTCCCCTCACCCGTTACGTGGAAAATACACTTTACATCAATTCATTTTTTTTTTAAGAAGTAAAAATAAAATAGTTAAAAATTCCACGTTTCATTCAACTTGGATTTTTTTTTAATCTCTTATTTGTTTTGTGTTTTTAAAGAAATTTAAGTGTTTTTACGAAGAAGTAGTATCGTGTAAAAACACAAATGGAATTTACATGGATGATGATATAGTTTTCTCAAATGTTAGAATCATTATGATTATACGGAACCTTTTATTTGTCACTATCAAACTCAATCAAGTGCTGCAGCTATACCTATTGAAATGGTGACGATACAACGTATCTAAATTATCACTATTATACTCTTATGAAAAAGTTTAATGCATCTAATAGCTATGACACATGGGGAGGAAAGTCTGTACAGAGCTGTTGATGAAAAAATAGATTATGTTGTGCAAGTAAATCCATTTGATAGTTGAAATTGATGCAATTGTGCTAGGTTAGGACTTGGTTTGTTGTAATTTAGTTTGGTGTTGTTTGGTTAAATTTCTGCTGATTCGGTTAGGTTCTATTTTTTTTTTTCAAATTCTCGTCCCAGTCCGATCGACGTGCATGATAAAAAAGCAGAAGAAGAAAGTCAATGAACTCCCATGCCGCTTTACAAAATCAAATCTGTTTTGTTTTGTTTTGTTTTGTTTTGTTTGTGTATCTGTGTGGTTTTTGCTTTTGGTTATTTTGTTTTCATTGCTGATAGCTGAAGTCCCGTCAGCATGTTATTCTACGCTGCCCGCATGTCTAGCATATAGTGTCGCCCATGTTACTGTATGTGAAAACATATACCCACGTGAAGTGGAGACTGATTTTGATTGGTGTGGGCCTAAACATCTTTGTCGATGAAATTCACCCAGACTGATACAATAGTGGGACCTGAGGAAATTTCATGAGATCATAGCCTTCTCCTATATCCATAAAGGAGTGTAATAAAACTTATCCGGTCAGAAAGAATTATTGCTCGCAGTTTGTTTTGCCATTATTGTTATAATTGCTTCTTTCAGCAGATTTATAACAGTGTGTTTTGTCACACGAACCTGTTTACATGGCGAACCTGTTTTTGTTTTGGTTTGGTCTCAGTTGCATTACATAATTAAGGCACTACAATATATACAAACACTATCACCCACGCCCCATCTATTTTTGTTGCATGTTCACATACATGCACATTGTGTACCCGCAAGCAAAACTTGCCCGCCATCCCACCATAATTCCACTTCCATGTATATCAGTCATCATTTTGACCAGTAGCCCATCTTCCTCGTCATCCTCTTAATTTCATTTCATTTCATTTCATCTCATTTACGTCATTTCAATTTATCATTTCATCTCATTTGATATAATTCAACTTCATTTCATTTCATTTCATTTTATCTCATCTAATCTAATTCAATTACATTTCATTTCATTGTATGCCATTACTTTTCATTTCCTTTCATTATACTTTTCATTTCATTTCATTTCATTTTATCTCATCTAATCTAATTCAATTACATTTCATATCATTGTATGCCATTTCTTTTCATTTCCTTTCAATTCAATTCGATTTATTTCATCTTCATTAAAAAAAAAATCGTTTATCTTTCTCTGCCTTTGAAAAATGTAGAAGGGGAATCGTCTGTTCTATTCCAAATCTGCATAGCGTCCTTACTCCTGAAGTACGCCCTACCTGACTCTACTTTTTGGTGGGGTTTCTACTTTGTTTTTTTTAACAGTGGGAAACTTGAACTAATTTGCTCTCTACTGTCAAAACAACAACGAGAAAAAACGTTGTATACTGTATTATGAAATTGGAACTAAAACGGCATAGTGCTAGAGAAATTACAGCCTCTAGCGCTAAGCATGGATATGCCGCAGGCTGCTATCGCGTACACGTCTACTCCTTCAATTACATCAAGCTCCACAAACTTATTGAAAGCCGAAATCGATTTCCAAATCATCAACGCTTCTTATTACAGAATGCCTCCAAAAGAATTAATAATATGAATGTCGTTAAGTATTCGTTTAACCAAAACTGCATCGGCTTATGGACGAGCGACTTGTTCTTCAAGTTCGTTGAACCGCTCGTGTGACGTAGATGGGTATAATACGTTATATGATTTCCGTAAAGTTTACTTTATTTCTGGGGGGGGGGGGTTATCGATTTATGAGAGTTGCCCTTGGCAATCTTATTGCACATCAGACATTGATCGAGTAATGCACTGAAACTAAGTGCATTTATTTTCAACTTGGTACACGATGGTAGCTTCCCCTCCAAAGTACTCCTTAAGGAGTTTTAGGTGGAGGTGCGTCGCCAAGAGTGGTCTACTTTTTTTTTCTTTTATTTAGGCTTCTATACTAGATAGATTCGTATGTAAGAAGAGTATTTTTGAACATCTCAAGCGGTGCTTTTTGTACTACTAGTAATCAGAAGGCATGAGTTTATTCCACTCACCAGGTGAGCCGTTAAAAGAATTAATCTTGTGTGTTTCTGTAGAAACTGGAGTCAAAAGGGGCCTGAGCTTTCGATCCTATAGCAGAGTTTTCGTCACAGACAATTAATGATAAACAGGCAGGGTCAGCAATCACATAAAATTATAAGGACTACAGTCCATAATGTCATTGCAGGGACATGCATTTAGGATCGCAGGGACTACAGTCCTTCCATGTGCATGATTGCAGGGACAGCAATCATTATAAGGAACAGTCCTTAGAAACTGATGTGATTGGTTGTCTGCCTGTTTGTCATTTTGCCTCTGACGAAGATTCTGCTAGGATCGAAAGCTCAGGCCCCTTTTGACTCCATTTCACTCTATTGGCTAGCCACAAGTGTTAGATAAGCAGTTTTCAGCAGTTTTTGTTTTTGTTTTTGTTTTTGTTTTGTTTTTGGGGTTTTTTTTGCTACACTTTGTAGAAACTGCTGCGTATGAACTCTTCTATCTCTTACTTCAGTGGGTTTTGGCTCAAGGAATCTTTCATATTTAATACCTAAAAAAAAAAAAATCACATTAAAAAAAAAGCAATGTAATGAGGGTCATTCAAGGTTTTGATTGTCTGTAAAAATATGGTGGATATCAATAATTCTAAAACACACATACACACACATACACACAACCACACAAAAGTTTGTTCAAAAGACTGCTACAATTTTTGAAGAAGCTGTAATATATAGGTGCCTAATTGACAAATCACTTGAGTTCGAAAACTTATGGGAAGATATTCAGAATAAACATTATGATTGTATTCGGTACCTTTCACGCCATACATTTCGACAGTTCTTCCATTTTGCAAAAATCCCTGAAAGGTAAACTGTGTATAAAACTAAAGTATTATACAAGTAGTAGGCCCCGAGATAACTCGAGTGTACCCATACTTTGTTGCACTACTACACTCGCCCGCACAAAAGTCCCAATGCACCGAAGGATTTGAGAATCCAAGGTAGCATTTCATTTTGCTGACCCACATATCGCTTCTGTTGGTATTGTACAACCAACGTATAAGGAATGACAACAAACCCGTAGCGATTTTTCCTCTCTCTCCGTCTCTCCTCGGTCTCTTCCTGTCAGTGGTGGTGAGTGTACAGTTGTCATGGATGGGCAAACTGTGTACGTACGTCACCGAAGCGCTCAGGGAATCGTAGAAGTCGGAAGTCTGTACCGAGCCTCAACAACGTGTTTTCGCCGCAGATGATCGACTCCGACTCGTTGTATACGTACATGTCAAATATACTCGTAATGACAAAATAGAGCGAGGTATAATACAAGCGCCTTGCAGCGAGCCGAGAGGATGAGGCGAGGGAGGATGGATGTATTTTATTTTTGGAAGTCACACATCACTGCACGCGTCTTTGTTGTCACTGCTGCACGGAGGAAAAATCATTATCTGGGCGTTAGGGCGTTTAAATGGCAATCAAATCAATGAATGGAGACGCATCCCTCGGTATGAATGATGATATCTGAAGGTAAGTAAGTACCGTAGGTCTCCTAGACGACATTCATCTTTATATCCAGGCGATTTTGATCATAATTATGTTTATAAGTAGTGGTGTGGTGGTAGCGCAGCTTGTATTCTTTCTAGTAAATTATCTAACGTTACCATTGGCATTGTCTACTGTTGACGTTATGACGTTGATATTTTTTAGACACAAAGTCAGGACACCTGTGATCCTTGAATTGATAATGATACAGTCGGCGACGGATTTTGGGTTTACAGCCGCCTTTCTATTGCAAGACTTCAACACTCTTAAAACGGAGCATATAGACAGACACTAGGGTCTAGACCCTATATAGTATAGTCTGTCTAACGTTAGAGAAGCTGTAGACAGTATTAGATATCTTATATAGTAGAAACTCTAAATCATGTTAGGCTCACCTAGTGGCAGTTCTAATCAGTTTACACCTACACCAATGACCATGACTATGAGGCATGATGACCTCGGGGCGGATCTAGCTTTTTATAAAGGAGGGGGTTGGGGCGGTATGCAAGGGAGCGTAGCGACCAAGCCCGAGCGAGCGGAGCGAGCGAGGGGGGGGGGGGTGTCCCCCCTCCCACAGTAGGGAGAATTTTTGAAAATCTGTGTGTGAAAATGGCGTTTTCTTGCGTCTAAAACACCACTATTTTGGTTATAGAGGTCATTGCCATAAATAGAAAAAAAATAAAATTACAAGTTAAAAAAAAAGATAAGATAAAAAGAAAAATGGCTCCCGGATTTTTTTTTTTTTTTTTTTTTGGGGGGGGGGGGGGGGGGGTTGCAACCCCCCCCCCCCCCTAGATCCGCTTCTGGACCTACTACCATTTGACCAGACAATCCTCACATTTGTCTTGAGGGTGTCTAGATAACAAATTGTAGGCAACCTAACAGTTAGGTGTCTCTCTTTATGCTACTGTAGATCTATGTATAAAGTTAATTAACTGAAACCGTATTCATCATTAATCATGTTCACACACTACTTACTAACGTTAGGCCTAGGCCTACTAGTTTATGTGTATAAGTAACTGTGTACAAGGAGCGCCCCGGGGTAATATATGTGTATCAACATTTTGAAGAGCCTTTGAACCTTAAGGAGTAGATCTAATCCCTGTTGCACTGTTTCGTCAGAGTCTATACTGGAATCCTCCGAGTCTATCAGATATCAGTTACAAGAATGGCTAGAAGTCTTGATACAGTTGTACTTTAAAAAAATTCATGAATGTATGAATTTAGTCGAAGTTGTATGTTAGATGATCTGGGAATGGATACAACTTGTCAAAATTTTAAGACTGTTGAGTGTTGTTATTCACTGTTATAGAGAGCGAATTTACAGTACTTCGCCCAGCAGACTACATGTAGTACAAATAACAGGAGAAACACCTGTCTGAAAGTGCTAAATAAGATTCTAGATCGTAAACAGCTTGAAATGTGTGTACATCTACTGTAATTATGAATATAGCATTGTTAAAATTGTCATGGGATGCATCTCTTATTATCACTGCAGCCTGCTTGTTCTACACTGCATATATATGCTTCATCTGTTTGTGTGTGTGTGTGTGTGTGTGTACAGCCATTGATTCTCATGTGCACTCTGTGTTGAGGTAATCAAGATGCTCATACTCATTTACCTTGCCTTAAAAAAGTGTCTGTATATATACACTTTAATAGCTACTCATCTACAATATTTTGCTGAATTACATTGTACAATAGGATTTGAATTGACATGGGTCTAGATAGATACAACCACTGTACTCTGTGACACATGTCTTGATCAAAATCATGAATTAAATTAAAAGTCACTTTGTTTTGTGACTATGCAAGAGCTCGGATACTCTCCTGTGATTTTATGCCCTCTAGCTCCCAACTTGCTGATTATCTGAAGCCGGATTGTAGAGAGACAGTACGTGGTAATATAGTATCCATGCATTCTAAACCAGAATTGCATCTACATGTAGATCAATTTTTACATCCACCCTGTATTGATAATCCTCTAAATTCTCACCCAGTATATTATACATGTAGATTTATAAATCATTGACAGTTTTGCATCATGGGACATACATTTGTACAAGAGCCCTTGTTGATTGTATATACTGTATGAGGAATCACAACCAGCAAGAGAAAGGTTTGTTTGCAAACAAGGAAGTGACGATACTATCAAATGGTTTTCTTTTGCATTGGGAAGATATTTAAAAAGTGCAACTTAGTTCTTTTGAGCACTACTTCAGTGAGACCAGAAATTTGCGGCAACTTCCACTCTTCCAAAATATTAAATTTAGAAACTTGTGCATTGTTCAAAGCAAGCCTGCCAACGTGATTGGTTTAACTGCATTCCAGTCTTTTTTTTTTAATCCCGTTTTTTTTTTTTTTTTTTAATGTACTGGTATCACATTTGATGTGTTTGCACAAACAAAGTCTCTCTGTGAATAGTCAGGGCCTGTTCTGTCAAACTTGAAGACATTCTGTCGACACATGCACATTATGATTTTGTATATGTAGCAGCACACTTGTTTGACTTTGGAAATGTCAAACTCCACCATTATTTTGAAGTTTTAACTTACAGTGTAGATTTGTACACCAGGCACTGATTATGTGCCTTGTGAGAAGTGTTTGAAAATTGCTGCTTCACACAGAAGAGGGATTAATGACTTATGTGACCAGGGCAAATATTTGCCCCCTGAAGGACCTGAAACTGAAAGACGTATTGCTCAATATATCAATCAAATTGAATGCTGCTGTTTAATACAAAGTGTACGTTGCGGCTTGCTTCAATGTTTTCTCTTGGACCGGATTACATATCAACCAACCTCTCTCAGCGGTGTGTTGACAGAGCAAACTGACTACCTACAATGTATTATTACAATGATACATTTAAATGCACACATGGAACAGTGGCAATGTGATCACCCATAGGAGTGAACAGGATGCAAACTGGACATGTGCAAAGACATTGAAGGTACATTGTACATGTAGCAATGGCGGATCCAGAGGGGGGCGCACCGGGCACGCGCCCCCTCTTCATTTGTTTTGAAAACAAAAGAAATAAAAAGAAAAAAAATTAGATGAAACCCGGAAATATATAGCACCAGAAATATTGTTTGCGCCGGAATTCTTGGATCTGCCCCTGTGTAGACTGTAGCACTCGGAGTGAAATGTCAAACTTTTTCCACATTTCAGCACATTGTAGTCGACAATATCAACAATCTGAGTTAAATTTTTTGAAAGTACTTGCTTGTGCTGAACATTTACACATTAGTATTCGTTGAACGAAACTTTTTTTATCTTTTTTTTTTTGAGATACAAATTTTCATTTTTGATACTTTGTTTGAATGTAGACTCAGAGAAACAAACTATCTGGCAAAATGCACACAATATTTGTACAAGTTGTACATGGGTGGTCTACTTGTTAAATTTGTCAGCATCAACGAAAGAAGGAATTGTAAAAATTAGGGTCATAGTGCCATTTTGTTGAACGTAAATGCTTAATCCATGTCAAGTGGTTTTAAATATTGTTTATCTTTTCAGCTCTGCTTGCAGAAGTTAAAGGAAGCAGTGTGCATACAAAAGTATCATTGGGCAGCTACTGTATTTCCTGAAATTTTAGAAGCGTAGGTGTTGAGGTTTTGACCAACAGTTTTATAGTTCTCGGTTTCAACTGAGAGGGAACTCATTAATCTCTGGGCTTCATGTGAAGCCTGTTACGACCAAAATCACTCTGAGAATGATCGCACAAAAGAAACAATCAACTAATGTTCAGGCGGTTTATTAACAGTGATATTGTGGGTACAAACTCGTAATCGGCTTTCACATCAGTACAATAATGATCAATAGAAACAATTACAAATCGGTAATAGAATCACTTACATATTATGTTATCAAGTAGTCCTTTGAAAATGTTCAGATACGATGTTCGATGCACCGATGAATGATCCTTGACGCACCGATGAATGATTCCTCCGACGTAACTCCGAAAGCACATGTTGCATTAATCCACAGTATAAATCCGGGGTAAAATCCACGATATATACGTCCCACGGTATAATGTTCACAGCGAAACGTGTAAAATCCAGACGTTATGACGACCACGTCCAGTTGATGCGTTGAATGATGATTCACTTTATAATGTCCAGCGAGGAATCCAGCCCGTCACAGCTTTGCCGTAACAATGTCCGTTGACATTAAGATATGGAGTCTGTCTCCAACGTAGGCAAATTAATTCTCTGCAGGCAAAATGTCTCCCAAGCCTTATCTCCATAAACACAGTTTGTATAGCAGGTCAGCAGGTAACACAGGACTGACTATAACAAGTCGCTTCAGAGCCAGAAGTGACGTAACTCTCAGAGCAGAGGTGTTAGGTACTCTGCCTACCTCAGAATTTCTCCTGCTTGTATACTATCCATTCACCCCTTTCTAGTACATTCTGTAATTTTCTCCAACCTGGGGCCACATACCTGAACATACTAGCAAGTCCAAATTCCAGGAATCCTGGATGACTCACTGCCTAATACATGTGCATAACATCATTGCCAAAATTAACTACCAATCACATTGGGTTACAAGGGCAGTGCCTCACTCAGCCAGCACATCCTAGAATTTTCTGGAATGGGTTAAATCATTCTAGATTGAGTGAGCTATAATGTACTTGAGTATTTCCTGTCACATGCATACATGTACTGTAGCTACATTGCATACCACATAGAAAATTCTCCACTGATCTGGTCAGCCTGTATGTACTATATCTAATATCATATAGAATGTTCTACATTAATCTGGTCACCCTGAAATGTACACATTAAAACAACCATGCATACAGCCTTGATACATGTACATAACTACTTATGTGTACATTTGTGACACCATCCCCCATGGGAAAAAGAAAGCCTTGCCGTAGCAAGGGTTTCTTTTACATTGTACCTTCACAATTTCTCATTGTTATTTACAACGAATGTGAGGTAACATCCAAGTCAAGCAACCATAATCACATACTATCACATGCCTTTTGAATAGCTGCATTAATTCCATGTTCTCTTTTCATGGATACCATTTACATTGATATTGCTTGAATTTTCTGAGCTAATCATGTCAAACTCAAATTGTATACCGGTACCTCAGTAATGGATAGGCTAAACACTGTATGTGTAATGTGAGGTGAAAACCTTTCACCCTTAACTTCTACTGTGCTATCCACTACCTATGTCACACCAACTGACTTTCTGTCATAGCACTCTTTCAACATATTGACATGACACATTCTCTGTTCTTTGCATCTATCTGGTGTGCTGATCACATAGTTTACATCATTGAGTTTCTTTTTGACACAGTATGGGCCACTGAACTTGGCTTTCAGTGGTTCACCTTGTATGGGCAGCAGTACAAGAACTTTGTCACCTGGTTTGAAGGTTCGAGCTTTGGCATTTTTGTCTGCCTTTCTCTTCATTGAGTCTTGTGACACTTTCAAGTGTTCCCTAGCTACCTCACAAGCCTTTGAAAGCCTTTCACGAAACTTTGACACATAGTCAAGTAGGTGGACCTCATCATCCTCAGTCATGAATTTCTCTTTGATGAGCTTCAATGGGCCCCTGACTTCATGACCGTACACCAACTCAAATGGGCTGAAACCCGTCGACTCATTTGGGGAGTCCCTCGTTGCGAACAGCAGGAAAGGGATGCCCTTATCCCAATCCTCGGGATACTCCTCACAAAATGCCCTAATCATTGTCTTTAGGGTCTGGTGGTAGCGCTCCAACGCACCTTGGGATTGGGGATGATAAGCTGACGACTTCAGCTGCTTCACACCCAAACGATACATCACCTCTTGAAATATTCCTGACATGAAATTTGACCCTTGGTCAGACTGCACTTCCTTTGGCAACCCATACCTAGTGAAAAACTGCACTAGAGCATCTACCACAGTCTTGGCAGTGATATTTCTCAATGGGATAGCTTCTGGAAACCGTGTAGACATATCCATGATTGTCAAGAGGTACTTATGACCCGACCTAGTCCTAACCCGACTGAATGGTTCTTCAAACGCATGTATCGGAATCAATGGCGCCGGCTTCACTGAATGCTGTGGTTTACCAGCCACCTGACATGTGTGACAAGTCCTACAGAACTCAGCCACATCCACATTCAACCCTGGCCAATAGAAATGCCTCATGATCCGATCCTTTGTCTTTCTGACGCCTAAATGGCCGCCAACTGGTAACTCGTGAGCAATCCTCAAGATCTCGCCGCGGTAACAGGGAGGGACAACAACTTGACGGACCACCGTCCAATCCTCATCAGCTGGCCTATGGGGAGGTCTCCACTTCCTCATCAAAATGCCATCTTTGACATAATAGCACTCAGGGACCTTTTCAGCCTCAGCCTCAGAACACGCCGTCTGAGACAAGCCTTTCAACTCAGAGTCTGCCTGCTGTGCTTCAACCAAGGAAGACTTGCTAAACAGCCCATCACTGTTAGCCTCGGAGCCTAATACAGCAACCCCATCATTCAAATCCTTGAAAAAGGTTTCTGCCAACCAAACACCGGAATTCTCCTCCACATCAACAGAATCCGCATCATCTTGAACAGCTCTACGAGCCTGAGACCTAGTCACAACACAATCTGGGAAAATCCCAGGAAACTCCTCCTGCAACTGCTCAGTTTCAGCAACCACCACTGGTTTATCCGAAACAACTGGAGACACAACCACCTTATCCCCAGCCAAGTTATTCCCCAACAGGAAGTCAATGCCTGCCATGGGCAACTCAGGAACAACTCCAACAGTGACAGGACCAGAAACTAGGTCACACTTCAAATCCACTCTATACAGTGGAACTGACATATAACTGCCATCAACAGTCTGAATCAAGACTTTTGCATTCACTGCACTATCTGGTGGAAAAGTCATACCACCATCCACCATCAACGACTGAGAAGCCCCCGTATCCCGCAGGATGACTACTGGTTTACCTGCCTCACCAGAAGTACATGGGGTCACCTCACCATCAAACAAAAAGCTATGATAGCTCTCATCCACCTGCTTCAGCCTATCTTTGAATTTGGGAGATCGACTTTCAATGGCCTGTGTTTCACTGAACGGGACACTATTTTCGGGTAGGACACTTTTTGACATAACAAATCCCATGTCCTTCTTTGTTTTGTTTTGCAACTTCCAACACTGTGACTGTACATGCCCTGTCTTGTTACAGTGAAAACATTTGATGACATTTGCACTTGTACTGGACCCTTTGTCAGATTGAGGCTTTGGTGCCGATGAAGTTTCAGAACTCGTGCCTTTTTCAGAACCAGCATTCTTTGGATTGCTCGACTGAGTTTTGTCTCTCTTATTTCCAGAGAAATTCCTGAAAGGTGGTCTGTTGTCATTTCTGTGGGTCAGCTCATACTCATCAGCCATCAAGGCTGCTTTATGCAAACTTGTCACTTTGTGATCATCCAAATGCGACCTCACACTGAAAGCAACACTCTTTTTGAATTCTTCCAAGAGAACAACCTCACGTAGGTTATCAAAATCCTGATCCACTTTCAGTGATCTGTACCACCTATCGAACATCATTTCTTTTTCACGAGCAAACTCAACATGTGTCTGGCCTGGTTTGCGGTACGAATTTCTGAACTTGTGTCTGTATGCCTCTGGAAGCATTCAACACTGCCTTCTTGACTGTAGCATAGTCACGTGATTGCTCTTTTGAGAGAGATGAGTACACATCAGCTGCTTTGCCGACAAACACACTTTGAAGGAGCATGGGCCAAAATTCCTGTGGCCAGTTCAAACTGTCAGCCACCTTCTCAAATGACACAAAATATGCATCAACTCTGTTTTCTTCAAACTTTGGCACCAATCGAATGTTCTTGGCCAAATCAAATTCAGAGGGAGCCCTTTCACGATTTCCAACAGTCCGTGCATGAGTCAATTCCATCTCACGCAATTTAACTTGTTGCTCCACCTCAAACTTCTTCTGTTCCATTTCAAGTTTCTTCATTTCAATTTCTCTTTCCACTTCTCTAGCCCTTTCCCTTTCCTTCATTTCCATTTCTCTTTGTTCTCTTTCCCTCTCTCTCTCCATTTCTAATCTCATCTTCTCTTTCGTCATTTCCATTTCCATTTTAGCAAGCTCAAGTCGTGTTTGATCAGAAATTTGAGCGCGATCTGGAGTGTCAATTTCTTCTTTGAGCTCCATGTGACCAGCTACTAAGTCAAGAATCTCTGCCTTTCTTACACCTTGTGGAACATCAACATTTAAATGCTGTGCAATAGCAGTCAAATCACATTTTCGTAACCTTTGCAAATCTTTGAGGGACAAATCTGTCCTCTGAACAAATGCCTGAACATCCATTGTACTGATTGACATTGTCACAATGTATACACACAATATACAATTGAACAGTCAACTCACTGCTATTTTGTCTGTACCAATATTCTGGATTCCGGAACGTTCCAAATTCTAAGTTTTGGCTTTAAATTCACTTCTCGGACACAAGCCCCCAATTTTGTTACGACCAAAATCACTCTGAGAATGATTGCACAAAAGAAACAATCAACTAATGTTCAGGCGGTTTATTAACAGTGATATTGTGGGTACAGACTCGTAATCGGCTTTCACATCAGTACAATAATGATCAATAGAAACAATTACAAATCGGTAATAGAATCACTTACATATTATGTTATCAAGTAGTCCTTTGAAAATGTTCAGATACGATGTTCGATGCACCGATGAATGATCCTTGACGCACCGATGAATGAATTCTCCGACGTAACTCCGAAAGCACAGGTTGCATTAATCCACAGTATAAATCCGGGGTAAAATCCACGATATATACGTCCCACGGTATAATGTTCACAGCGAAACGTGTAAAATCCAGACGTTATGACGACCACGTCCAGTTGATGCGTTGAATGATGATTCACTTTATAATGTCCAGCGAGGAATCCAGCCTGTCACAGCTTTGCCGTAACAATGTCCGTTGACATTAAAATATGGAGTCTGTCTCCAACGTAGGCAAATTAATTCTCTGCAGGCAAAATGTCTCCCAAGCCTTATCTCCATAAACACAGTTTGTATAGCAGGTCAGCAGGTAACACAGGACTGACTATAACAAGTCGCTTCAGAGCCAGAAGTGACGTAACTCTCAGAGCAGAGGTGTTAGGTACTCTGCCTACCTCAGAATTTCTCCTGCTTATATACTATCCATTCACCCCTTTCTAGTACATTCTGTAATTTTCTCCAACCTGGGGCCACATACCTGAACATACTAGCAAGTCCAAATTCCAGGAATCCTGGATGACTCACTGCCTAATATGTGCATAACATTGCCAAAATTAACTACCAATCACATTGGGTTACAAGGGCAGTGCCTCACTCAGCCAGCACTTCCTAGAATTTTCTGGAATGGGTTAAATCATTCTAGATTGAGTGAGCTACTGTATAATGTATTTCCTGTCACATGCATACATGCACTGTAGCTACATTGCATACCACATAGAAAATTCTCCACTGATCTGGTCAGCCTGTATGTACTATATCTAATATCATATAGAATGTTCTACATTAATCTGGTCACCCTGTGTACATACAATATACACATTAAAACAACCATGCATACAGCCTTGATACATGTACATAACTACTTATGTGTACATTTGTGACAAGCCTGATTGCAGAATCTATGCAGAGTAGTAGTTCTACTGTGGACTCCCATTATAACGAAGTCCTCGGGACTGGCAGTTTTCTTTCGTTATATCAAAATTTTGTTATTTAAACCGAACAAATAAACAATAGAAAACAAAGAGTGGATAATGTTTCAGGCTTAATTTTTACTTCGTTGTAACCAGAATTTCGTTAGATAACCGTGTTCGTTATAATGGGAGTGATTAATTTTTACTTCGTTGTAACCAGAATTTCGTTAGATAACCGTGTTCGTTATAATGGGAGTGATTAATTTTTACTTCGTTGTAACCAGAATTTCGTTAGATAACCGTGTTCGTTATAATGGGAGTGATTAATTTTTACTTCGTTGTAACCAGAATTTCGTTAGATAACCGTGTTCGTTATAATGGGAGTGATTAATTTTTACTTCGTTGTAACCAGAATTTTGTTAGATAACCGTGTTCGTTATAATGGGAGTGATTAATTTTTACTTCGTTGTAACCAGAATTTCGTTAGATAACCGTGTTCGTTATAATGGGAGTGATTAATTTTTACTTCGTTGTAACCAGAATTTCGTTAGATAACCGTGTTCGTTATAATGGGAGTGCACTGTATTGTCATCATTGTCTGTCACAAAGCATGTTTGTAGCCCTGTAAAGACTTTGTATCAAAGATTGCCTTATTATGACATTGCTGTGCTGGCTGTATTGTTTAATACTGATCCATGGATGGTAACCAACTCTTCTGCCCTTATACCTGTACATGTGTTATATATGTAGAATTTAAGATTATGCACACAACCATTGTATCCAGGACTGGAGGCTACACACATGTGCATTTCTTTTCCACAGTCTTTATTAAAGTTAATAGCAAATTCATTAAAAGGGGAATTCCACTGTACACAGTTGAAAGTTAATCTGAAAAGGAGTGAAATTTTCTTAGCACAACAGTGGAAATGTAAACAAAATCCTATGAAAAATAAGGAAGTTATGACATTTTTAAGTTTCTTTTTCTTTTTTCTTTTTTTTAGGAAGCAGTTCTTGAATGTTCAGTCAATATGAATAATATGCAAATAGTGAGTGATGATTTCATCCCTCTCAACTTGCCATGGCTTGTACATAAAATTTTAGAATTTCTATTTTTTCATTCAAATGCAATTACATGTACAGCTGTACAATGTAGGTCCCATTTTTAGTAATTATCCTGATCTAATTGATTATTATTTTGAAGTTATTTTGCCAGGAATAACATCATGTTTTATGCCTTAATAACAAAATCAGTGCATTTTTGTCATATTTTTTTTTTTTTACGCAATGTAAAATTGTAAAGCGATGATATCATCAGCTTACTCATTTACAGTACGTATTCATATCAACCGTACAAGAACTGTTCTACAGAAATTAGCAAAACCTTGCAATTTCATAACTTTCCTAATTTTTATCTGATTGATTAAATTTTCAAGTGCTGTTGTATTCATAATATTTTACTCTTTCTTATCAGTCTAACTTACAGTTTGTATAACTGGGCTGGAATCTCAGTGTATCTTTTCAGCACAAGAAATGTATTGCACCAAAATCATGCATTAGACGTCATTGGCAGTGTTATAAAACTCATTGTGTTTTTTTTTTAATTTATACTTTTTAATTTTAAATCATACTTCCTTTGACAACTGCAATAATGTTCTTCAAAGGTTTTCAGAGGTACATGTATGGTAAATGCAGAGTTTTTCTCAGCAAACCTCTCTATCTGGGCATCATCATACATTATAGATGTCACAACGGAGGACTGTTAAAGTGGTTTCTTTCGCGGTGGTTTTATTTTCGCGCTTTTCGTGCTTTGAGGTTGCACCGCGAATTTAACATCACGCGAAAATGTTTTGAAAAGTCGCACGAAATTAACCATGCAAGGAAATGTTGTGAACTCGCTGCTTGTTACAACGCTATTGCGCACATGCACACGTCACACGAAGATTCCGCGCATTGAGTGTATTGATGGTCAACACACACACAGCGATACCGTGCAATGTACATGTAGGTCAACTCCTATGCACGTGCCTACAAGCATGTTATAAAGTACTTGAGAGACGGGATTTCAGGTAAGCCTGCATTTAATTTTGATTTCTATTTAATAAATAAAAGAATAATTTGATAATAGTTTGGGTTTTCATGTGCAAAATAAAACAGTTTTTGCCGACTGTGAATTCACAGATTTTGCCAACCGCGAATGTAAACACACACGAAAAAGTCGGCACCGATGGAAACCGCGAAAGTATCTGTACGCGAAAGAAACCACTTTTACATTATACAGTTAGGGAATTCAGATTTCTTTGGTACAGAAGCTGGCCAATTTTTATTCTAAGATATATAAGAGGTTGAGTGAACAAAATCTCATTGATGGTTAGGACTAGGGCACAGTCACAATACAAAAGCAGTATCAGATTAGAGTGTTTATTTTCAGGAAATGTTGCGAGTCTACCGACATTAGTAAGATTAGCAACTAACAAGAAATTGCCTTCTATCTATAACACAAATTTTATGTGCTGTTGGGTACACATTGTATATATACTGTATGTCTCTCCAAGGTTTGAAATCAGAAACCCCCCTATAGATTCTGAAAGGGATGATTTATTCCTTGATCCATCACTGTTTCTTGAGATCATTGCGAATTCAGCCATTCGCGATATTGTGCTACAGTATACATCTGTACATCGGTCTGAAGATGAATTTGTGGGTAACGTTTACTGCAGTACCTGCAAGCCACCCGCACTGTGTGACAAATGCATTCCCCATATGCATGTGTGGGACAAGGCACTAATGGCGGGTCGTATTGCCAAGTAGGATTGGTGTATACATTGTAAGCCCCATATTGTGAAATACATAGTATACCCGCAAAATGTATGGAGTATTTAGACAGTACTAAAACACTTCCATGAAATAGCGTACACGCTACTCGGATAATCTGCACTACAGTAAACAATAGTTCCACTATTAAAAGACTTGGGTATGTGGATCTGGGGGGCGTTTCATCAATGAGTTCGTCGGAGATTTCACCGACAAATTTGCTATCAGCCAATCAGACCAAGGATTTCATTAGCTTTTAACAGTTGTCAGTGTAAATCCTTGCGTCTGATTGGCTGATAGCAAATTCGTCCGTGAAAACCTCCGACGAACTCGTTGATGAAACGCCCCCCTGGAGTGAGCTGGAATATACCGCAATTATAATGATTAGTCATGCAGATTATGAATCTTTTAAAAAAAAAAGGAAAAGTTTCACTGCACCAACTCAAGGTGCATGGTTTAGTTTTGCCCTAATCTAGAGAGCAGATCCTTGGGTTAATTTACGTGTACATCAGGACATACTGTTGGTGGACTACATTTCCAAGGTAACTGCACAAATAAAGTAGGGTACAGCTAGAGGTACAGTTTGTACCTGTGATGTGAATTTGTCACCTCAGAATGAAAAAAGCAGACAACTTCCTCTCATGGTCGAGTCATTCGTTCCCATTACCCACTTTAATTGGGGGGGGGGGGGGTGAGATTAGCGCTCTCCTTTTGTATGGACTCACACGTACAGTTGTACATGTACATCCAGCCGTCATTACTGAGGTGTTTGCCGCAACCTCGTTACACATTTCATAATGAGAGGAGAGAGAAAGAGAGAGAAATAGAAACTTACAGAGGAATAGAAATAGAGAGGGAGAGAGCGATTATACAGTGTATTACAATGTACATGGTTGTGTATAATTATAGTATTAATTATTAATCTACTAATTATTATTATTCATTCACCCAAATGAAAATAACAACCATTTTAAAATGTAACACATTTAACATACACTGTACATTTGTATTGGAAATGGTGCAGATGATTAACACAAATAGTGTAAACAGGGAAGCAACACATAGGCTATAGAGGGCACACAAAAAAGTAATGATTTTACTTATCGTCCTTAGGCATGTGAGCCCTCATGTAATGCGTTCCTGTACACTTACACAATAAACATATCAAAATAAACAGATTTATCAAAACAGACCAATATTAAGGGTATCACATTAAATTATTTTTTATATATTTGTTTATTCATTGATTTATTTATTTGTTTATTAATAGTTTAACAAATAACTACAATGTACCATGGCAGCCAACAGGCCAAATTGAGTTATGTAGTTTACACAGTGATACAACATATCAATGTCACATGCAATTTGCTTATAAAATAACTAGTCTGTAATGCTACAAAACACACATTACATGATAACATGAGATAGATAGAAACACAAGGAGAGAGATAGATTATTGAGGTCTTGTTGACAGAAGTACATGTATGTGATGGCTGAAGATGTGTAGGAATTGAGATGAATACTATTTTTACACTTTGTAAAATAGAGAAAGTGAAACTAGACAGGAATGTGCTCACTGTAGTGCTGCTAATTAAAGGGATAGTATAGTTTAAGTTGAGATGGTGATTCAGGTTTTAGCTTTATTTTTGAGTTAGTTAGAAAATACTCATTATGAAATCAAAGAGCATACATTTCTAAGAGGAATTAAATGTTTATTTGATGAAAATCAATTTTGAAATGGCTGAGATATCAAAAAACAAAGAGGTCCTGTATTGAGAAGTGGGACCCACCTTTTATTAGGGACACTTTGATATATTTTGTTTTTGGATACATGTATACAAGGATCTGCTCTCTAAATTAGGGCAAAACTAAACCATGCACCTTGAGTTGGTGCAGTGAAATTCATATTTCTTTTCCTTTTTTTTTTTTTTAGATTCATAATCTGCATGACTAATCATTATAATTGTGGTATATTCCAGCTCACTCCAGATCCACATACCCAAGTCTTTTATAGTAGAACTACTGTTTACTGTAGTGCAGATTATCCGAGTAGCGTGTACGCTATTTCATGGAAGTGTATGTCAGCCATGTCAAAATCAATTTTCATCAAATAAACTTTTGATTCCTCTTTGAATTGTATGCTCTCTAATATTTCATCAAGTGGTTTCTCATTATCTTGCAAGAAGTTGAAACCGGAATCGCCATGTCAACCAAAACTATACTATCCCTTTGAGCAATCTCCAGAGATGTATTGATACAGTATGAATAGATATACTGTATGAATGGTGGATTGGTATAATCAAATTGACTCATATGTGGAAATCTGAATTATATTAGAGAGAGGTGAGGGTATGAAAAAAAAGAGAAGAGATTTGATGGGAAAATTAACCCCCTGTGTAGTCACACCATCTAGTAAAATGATCAATGAGATTTACTTTGCAATTTCCATTACTTGGTGCAGTCGAAAATATCAATTTTCTGCCCATTTTTATAACCTGCTCCTTCCATGTGGGGTGTGCTTGTGCATACAGAAATGTATCAAAGGTGCCTGATTTGTTGACACATTCCTTGCGATATATATTGCAGTTGCACATCAAAGCCGTCTATTCAGTCTCCTTGCCAGCAATCTGCACTAATGTCGCTCTCCGCGATGTATCAGTTTGTCTACTCCTCTGTTGCCGGGGCAACGGGAGTACGTGTTGCTCTCTGCGGTGCACGCTGGAATTTCATGCCTGGAATTTGCAGAGGGCATGCGGAGATACAATGCAACTTGTAGAAAGATTTGCGAGGATTGCTGCTCGGGCAGATGGTTCAACATAATGCCGTGTAATTTTGACAGTTGCTTGCACATAACTACTGACGCTAGAACACCACTTTGTCGTGGGGGAAAGGACAGAAGATCATGCCTTCTTCTGTGTCTCTGAGAGCATGTTAAATATTGACCCAGCAGGCTATTCAACCAATATTAGGTGTAGAGAGACAACAAGTGAAGCTGTTTCATGGCAGCAAAAGAGCCCTAGAGTGGTTACATACTGCTTTATTCTGCTTGTACTGTCATCTTCTTCCTGTAAAGCCACAGTGCTTTGTGTACAGTGTCTTTCAAGGTTTCTTCATTTTCTGTAGAATCCTATGCTAGCTGACCTCAGATACAAGGTAATATTCCAAGCTGACCTTAGATGCAGCACAAAAACACATACAGACCAGAGAGAATTGCATGGACTTATAATTTTTCATCCTCAGGACAGCTGCAGAGGCTCTCTCGTGGGCCATGCCATAGCAACAAAATTAGTCGTAGATTTTCAATACCATCTGAAAGTTTTCTGCATTATTAAAACCTCTACCCACTGAATGGAGCAATGAAAGTCCACATTATGTTGACCTTGATTGAAAAAGGAAATCCACCCTACAAATAAGTAAACTCCAAAAGAAGAAAAAATCCTTACAGAACGTTCCAAAAATTGCAAAATTCGGATATTTGAAAAAAAAATACAGAAGATATGACATTTTAAAATTTCACATCTTTTCGTAAAACATTTCTTGACCATTCCTAATGAAAATTCAAATGAGCAAGTTGATGATGTCATGTCCTCACTATTTTTCATGTACACATGTATGTTATAGATGAAATTCAGACAAATTGTACATTTTAGCTATTGCAGGTTACAAAACCATATTCCCATACCAAAGTACATGTATCAGAGTTAGCATTTTTTACATCTTATTTTGGGTGGTTTTAAGGCAAGTTTTATATTTATACAGCTTTATGAGATTTTTGTCATTTCTGTGAAACATGAATAAGAAATTGTGATCTCGAGCATGACATCATCAACTTGCTGATTTGACTATTCCTAACAACTGATCAAGAAGTGTTTTCCAAAAAAATTAGAAATTTCAGAATATCATATCTTCTTTATTTCTCATCCAACTTTTAATTACCTTTGCACCGTTCTGCAGGGATTTTTTTCTCTTTCTTGTATGGTTTACATATTTTTAAGATTTATGTTTTAAAGTGCAGGCAACAAATGTCTGCAGAGATGCAAAGGTCAGAGAACAGCTAGCTGAGGTATAGAAGGTGGGAATCCCCCTCCCCCCCCCCCCACCCCCTGGTAAGGAACTTTAATAGCTCTATGTTTAACCCATTGAGGATGGGCTAATTTTCCTACAACACGCATTGCCCATAGAGACCTGCCCGACTCATCGTCAATGGGTTAAAGTACAACCGTAAATTGTGTTATCTGATGCTTTAGCATAATGTTTAAAACTAGCTGTAAATTGAGCGATATGATGCACACTCAATATAATATTTTGGCTTTTTCTGATTAAAAAAGAAAAATGTTGTTCCATATGTTTTATGTTTTGATGGCTAGAAATCCATGGTTTGTTTGTTTGTGCATTTGTTTGTTTATTTGTATTTTAGGGTCTTTGTCATGTGTGGAACAAGTAGAGTTCTCATCAAGTGGCAGAGATGTGGTGCTATAGATATTTTTTGAAATCATGATTTGAGTTAATTATTGTTAATGTTTCATAAGGTACTGTAGGGAAATTCTCTTCCATTTTATCTGTGTGTTTTTCATAAATATTTGCTTCCATTTTGAATCCACTAATAGTTTGTTAGCAGAAATGTTCAAAAGTGTGTTTATTGCTGAATCAGAAACTGATTCTGAAATTGCCAACAGGGCACTTTTCAGAAGATTACAACTCCTTTATTTATCTGAAATCTGTATTTTTGGACTTTGTTTGGGGAGGGGAAGTAATTTCTTTCTGATTATACAAACACAGGTTTAATGAATCAAGACAGTTTCTGTGTATCCAAGACAGCGCTATGTACATTTGTATCCAATAAAAATACAGAGTGAAATTCTGAGACCTTTGCCAATTTGATTATTGCAAGATAAAACAATAATTTCTGCAGCTAAATTTTTCTAGCACAAGTGCATGAAAACATTGAGAAGGCATTGCATATTTTGTTGTTATTGTTTTCCCTCCCTAGTGTATTCCCCTGTCATCCAGTTATTGCACATGCCCCCCCCCCCCCTTAAAGGCATAATTTACCATTTGCAGTTAGAAACAAAAACCTAGAATTAGTGCTTTAGAATAGTTCTAAAATGTGAGTTACGTACTAGCTTGATAGGAACAACTACTGTAAAAATTTAGTTGGATCCATATAATTGGTGTTAAGTATTGATAAATGAACAAAATGTGAACAATATAAATAATAGAAATGTTTCCAGACTAAACCGTCTACAGAAACGGTTTAATGAGAAAAATACTGATATATCTCCTTATACTTAAGGCTTTATTGCAAAAATTTTATATGGTAGGATGTTTTGTGATACAACAGACCTACACATACAATTGTATACATGTAATTATGCATCAAATGTGATATCTTGAACATTTTTTTTTAAATTGCTGCTCACAAAGGTAAGCAGGACCTTTAATATGACAAAATACTGCATACATTGGTTGCAGGGCATGTGTTGTCTAGGGGTGGATGGGGAGGGAGCCTGTGGGATACTTGTATAGTTGTATGAAGATATTACATTCTTGATACACCTGTACATGTACACTTGAGAGGACGCATGGCCTGCACACGGGGCACAGTACAGTTTCTCATCCAGCCAGTAGTTTGGAAGGGGGGGGGGGGTTGGGTATTATGAGTAGATGCTTTCCAGATTATTGAGAATTTTCTGCCTGGTGACATGTCGTAAATGAGGACACCAAAGGAGAAAAATTCAGAAGCAATCAGCATTTCAACACTACCAGCACTTGAAAAGATTGTGAGAAAAAAGCGAAGAAGAGAGAGAGAGTTGAGTGAGAATGAGAGTGGATGTGCTGCTTGGACATTGATGACTTATTTAGGGAAGAGCCGGTTGCTACGGGATACACAATATCCCCTGCGCTGCTGGGTGGGAAGAGGCTCCAAAAATAGCAACCTGATTTGGTTGTTCGGGGTCCTGAATATTTTTTCTCTCTTTTTGCCTCAGTGGAGGAGAGTGCCCGGACATATGGGTCGTCTGGGAACGAGAGAACATTGTCGCCAATTTTAGCCGCGATCAGCGGCGGGAGGCCCGACATCCGCATGTCTCCGTAGAGCCGTGGGCATTCACTGTCAGCTATTCCCACATTCGATTTGTCATCCAACGGGGTTATTAGTCGTCACACTCATCACTGGGTCTCACACCTGTGACTAACATCATGGACCTTTCTGGCGTCTCCTCTCTCTCTGCCATAACACGCTCATCTCAAATGACCTCGGGCGGGAAATTTTTATTGAGAGGTGTGAGATCGATGATAATCGACTAAAATACAGATGTAACTGTGGTTGGTGAGGATGAAATCTTCAGCGAAAGCCACCCCGTCTTGAGGCCAAACATGCTTCATCCCAAATTGAGAGGGTTAATGTTATATTCTTTCAGTGTAGGATCACAACACATTGTCCACCTGTTTAGAGTTGTGCATACTGTAATTTGAGCTAAGAAAAAAAAATAAGCACATCAGAATACACAGTAGAACAATAATATGTAGCAACAGCAAATCAGCCTTAAAATTATAGTACTAGCATGAAACAAGTCCATTTACTAGGATATTAATTAGGAAAGAACTCTGGCTGCGTTCATGCGAAACTAGAATTGTGTTTCTAAACACGTTTAGTTGAGTTGCGTTCATGCGATTTTTCCATTTAAACGCGTTTCAAAACGCCGATCTGAAACGCGGAAAAAACGGCGTTTTGAATCATGATTCTGCCAGTTCACGATCGCAGAAACCGCATGAACACAACCGTGATTTCAATCATGATTCTATGACGTCATTGTGCGCTGTGCGCATGCGTGTCTCATGGGGTATCCCACAGCTTCTAGTTCTGTTCGCACGCTTGTGTACGTCTTACGTATGAATCGTGTGTTTTGGTACCATACTTGCACTTGTTTGTTTACATCAACGCCATACACCGATTCTTTGCTAGTATCTAACATTAACTGTTTACTACTCTCCGATTGATATAGTTGATAAAAGTAATGGCTGTAGTGCTGTGTCTACCAAGGGAAACGATTGGAGAGACGAAGAATTAGGATTATTCCTCGATCTGTTCCTCGATCTGTAAGCAGAGGCTGAATGCCACAGCTTATCTGAAAGTATTCACCGAAATAAGAACGTGAAGGCCTGTACAGTTGGAATAAGGAGGTCTGGCTCGAGTTGCAGAGACAAGGTCAAACTGCGCAGTGCGCTGCGCAATGGCAAAGGATGAGCTCAGCCAGAATCAGCATTGCGAAAGCCCGCATGAACGCTCTTCCGCTGAGACCGTGATTTGAAACGCCGTTTTGAATCATGATTCATGTTTGTGATTCTGGCTACGAAATCCGCATGAACGCAGCCTCTGTTTAAAGTTTGTACATTTCATTTTTTTTTTTTTTGAGGGGGATGTTTTAAATAAGCTGACCATTGGGAGTAATTTTGAGGTGTATCACCCTTGGCTGAATGATGGATATTGTTTTTTTCTGTTTTGTTTTTGCCGACCCCCAATGCTGGCCATGAAAACCGGATGCTGGTTGCCACATGATTTGCAATTCAGCAGTGGCTAGGAGATGGAATCACTTATGTATGCCCCTCGGCCTCTAACAGCAAAGACTTGTAGCGGGGGTAGAATTTCACACTGGGTGAAACGAAACTCCATAGCGTCAGATATATCTGTATGCAGTTACATTCAATATTATAGTTTGTGGTCTTTGAACTAGAAAAGCCACCAGAAAAGGTTTCATGACATTTTGATCATTCCATAAACCTAGAAAAAACAAACCCCTCAAAAACAGAATATTACTTTTGTATTCATTCTTACTGATAACTCATTGCTCATTACTTCTGTGTCTGCTAACAGTTGAATTGTATTGTGTTACCGCGATGAATGCAGTTTATGCCGAAAACTGTGTGGAGAAGCTATTTTTCACCTTGAAAACTCCACATTTCTATGAGCTTTTACATTAGTCATAACATGACCTTGAGCGATATGAAAGAACAGCTTCCGTAATGGAGTATACCATAGTAGGAAGAGATGATGAGCAGTCAAATTGCTCAGTGACAGTCGCTGTGCTTTCATGCATAATAAAGTAAATCGAGAAAGTCAGAGTGGTACTGAAAAATTCAGCACTTGGGTATAAATGCAGGTCTCCGATTTAGTAATGCTGGATTTTTTTTTTCAACAAAAGTGCACGTTGACTATACAACTGACCATGAAGATCTCGCTCTTTTTGTATCATTTCAATTCTGTTTCAAAGCGATGTAAGCAGAAATGAAAGTGAGATTTTTGACGGCATGGCTTCAAAACAATTGAACGATTAAAAAATTTACAATGAAAAGTGAGATTTTTGATGGCATGGCTTCAACACAATTGAGTGATTAATAAAAATTTAATTTTGTCTCTGGAATTGTAGAATGGGTTGGAAAAAATCACTGCTTGTAAAAGTACCATAACCTGTGAGACTGCACATTTTTCATCTATGATTTTAAAAACATTCATTGCTACATCCCATTTCTAATCTTATGATGACTGATCATCTGTGCTGCAATGTGTAAATGAGCAGCAAAGTGAAACTGTTCTGTATTTTTTAAGATGTATTTGAGGATATAAAACACGTACTACTAAAAACGCACTATTTGGAGCCTGTGGTGAAATCATGAATTCTTTGGTGACAGAATAACTAGTGCGACTCCTGTCGCCCCAGTACCCGTGATTTAATTCCAACTAGAGGCCCCCAGTGCATGATGATATTTTGTTTTCTTCTTTAACTGGCTTGGATACATGTAAAGATTATAAAGATTTAGGAAATTTATCCCTACTATATTTGCCTCACTGAAACATTTGGAATGCAGTCATGCAAAAAGAGAGAAAAAAAAATACACTGTAGAAAAGGGTTAGAATCAGTGCTTTGATTATGGGTTTTGAAAATACCTCCCCCCCCCCCCCCCACATCACAGAATCATGAAATGTACAGCTGAACTGCATGGCAATCACAGCATTACAATAGAATACTGTATACGCTATATATTTCGCGTGGGTTTTATTTTCGCGAATTTCGCGAGTCGGGAGCTATTCGCGAAATTAACAACACGCGAAAATATTACCTTCCAAAATGAATCCCTTGCCTTGATGATACGAACATTTCAGTACTAGTATACCATGTCACGGCTTACCGAACAGACCATATAAACTGGCTAAGCTTGTTAACGTAGGCCCTACATATAGCACGTCCACGTCGAATTACTAGTATACACAGCCCAGTCGCTGTAAGTAGCATTCGCACAGCACAGTAGACAGTGCAATACTATTTCTGCGAGAAATTTCACTTTCTGTTGTTTTTGTTTTTTTTATTGTGCCACAACGTTACAAATGCGCGGCGTGTCACCCTTGATTACATGTGCGCTATAGCTCTTACGTTTGCATGCCGCTACGTCTTTACAAGTACTGTATGTCAACTTTAGGGGCCGGGGCTTCGTATGCTCCAGCTGGTTGCCGCTGAATTTACTCGTACCCCTCGTACCACTCGTCAGAAATCTAGCGCGACATACTTAACCACTTCAAAAATGTTTAATTCTAACTTACTAGTTCGCAGAGTTTGGTAAGTTTTTTTCATGCAGTGTATAACTAGTATCGTTCTTATTTGCTAGTAAGTTGAAAATTCACACTTTCTTTGCCACTTCATATTTTCTCTGGTCCCCCAATCGCGAATTTAAGCACTCGTGAAAATGTGTGACAGCTGCAATTCGCAAAAATTTATGTACGCGAAAATTACAGCGTATACAGTACAATACAGCAGTAACTGCACCATTCAATCAGTGGTTTTGTAGCAGTTTTATCCTTGAAAAGAGGAAAGTACCCATACACTGAATGCAAGTTGATTATCAATGAAATTCACTGCCAGATTTAAACTGCAGGTGACAGAATGGAGAATGATTAGCCCAGGGCTACAATTCAAACAATGGTATGCCATACAGATTTGTACATGTTTATCTACATTTTGTTGGGTGAGAATGATATTAAAGGGTGTTAAGTTGCCACTAAAGCCTTTGTCATTCTCAGTCGATGATTTGTAGTTTTGCATTTCATGATGTACACCTGTACAACAATGTATCCTCTGTTATTTTCTTTTTTTTTTCTGTAAATGTAGTGTGTTCTGAAATTTCTGCCTTTTATTATTACTGTTTGAGACTTCTTTTCCTGATAAATCTCTGCTGAATTTTGCAGGTAGGGCTGTTAAAGATGTGTGTACATGGTGTACATTGATATGTTGATACATTGTATGATATGAATGTCCATCAAGCATTTGAAAGAAAAATTTGAAAGAAAAAAAAGTGTCCATTGACCTTAGATCCTAGAAATTTAGTATGTTACAGAAAATGTAAGACATGTCTCTGCCACAGTAATGCCTGGTATGTAAGTGTAAGAATTTGTTTTAATAGAGAAAGTCAGTGTTTGCATCGCCAGAGTGAAAACGATGAAATGCTGCAATGATCAAGCATATATCATGTTTTTTTTTCCTCCCCGTGCAGTGAAACCCAATGGAATCTGTATTGACAAGGGAGGCGTACACGTAGAGTGTGCAGTGTAAACATGGAAAAAAAATGATGATGCACAATGAAGGTGTGCAATAAGCCATTTCATAATTAGCTCATGTGCATGTTGGTACAAATGACCTTTCTTTTTTCTCAGTTGGTTAGGCACTTCACTCGTATTCAAAGCAACATAATGCACACCAGTAAGTTTGCCCGATGTAACAATTTATGGAATTCATGTTAAACAAAAAATGATCTCGCATCTTGAGACCAGGTGACCAGAATGGTCCGTCAAACAACCCTCGGGGGAAGCATTCATTTCTTTGTTTTGTATTGAATGCATTATGACATGTTTTTTATTCGTATTGCCAAATACCAGTTTTGCTGGATGTAATGGCAAGGATCATTTACAAGATATGACAGATGCTTATCTCCATGAATTTGAAAACCATCATGCGTCTTGGTACAAATGACCTTTTTCTGCTCATGCGCAAAGTAACCTACGAACTTATTGGTGTAGAACAAGGGTCCTTTATTGCCAGCAGGTTGGATGATCATCACATCGTGTGGGAAATTGCTTCCGAATGTGAATGTGCATGATGTCAAGCCTGCCTAGAGTGTCAGGTGTGGCATAATCTGGCCGTCTTGTATTCCTCGTACAGATAGCTCGCAGCCCAGTGGCTGGTGCGGAGAATGGGGCAAGCGGAAGCTTATCGGCTTCTCAGCGTGATACCGCGGCTCTCATGCCCTCGGTTTCTATCTTTAACGAGAAACAATCAAAGGGTATATATCCCCTTCAGTGTCAAGATGAACGTGCTCTGTGTTAAAAATCTCTGCAAATCCAGTTAAGCGAGATAACACCCCTATACATGTATGCAGTTTTCAGCTTCCAATTTAAAAAAAAAAAAAGAAAGAAAGAAAGAGAGGCAGAATGAATGCTTGTGATGGTGCAACACAGTAAAAGGCACGGCTCTATTGTGTATGGGGCATGTGTTTTACGTGTGGTGTGTTTGAGTGTGTATGCTTGCCTGAAAGCATATGTGTGCGGTAGCATATCAGAGTCCACATATTTTTTCGTGCTATGTTAATAGCAGACGGTGTACAGTGACAGAGTATGGCCATTACAAAAGACCATTGTTAAGGTTACACCTCTCTAGAGAGGTAAGAAACAATATTCTGACTCTATGTTAAGTGGCATGCTAGCACAGTTGCTATGTGTAGCTCCTAATGTATCATATAGTTTAGTGACGTGGGATTGCTAGAAATGTTTCCAAGTAAGAACCCTGATAATAGAAACTGTGCATAATTTAGCACTTATTCTCGGAAATCATGAATTTATTTGTGGACTGCGCCCGCTCTTGAAGAATTAATCATTTAGTAGGCAAATGCTCATTGATAATACGCAAATGTGTGCCTGTCTCTCGGTGAAAAAGTGCCTGAGTTATAAAGCAGGGATTATGTGGGATTATAGTGTCCAGTATCCTGTGCACAGTAAAATCCTTGTAGTTCCAGATTGTAAATTAGAATTGGAAATACAGGAAAGATCTATAAAGGAACTGTATGCACGTAGGTGCACTTTAATATGGTTTCTGCAAAATCAATTTTAAAGAATGTTTGCTTGATGGGTTGGACGTACATGTTCATGCAAAGGAGAGTGACATACATACTATCCTCCTCATATACCTGTAGTGTATCTTCTAAAAAAAAAGAATCAAAATGATCCTAATCCACTTTTAGAAATGGATATTTTGATATTCATTGTGAGCCTCAAGAATCAATTGTATTCTAAAAGGAAAATGTGATTCACCTTGCAATAGCATTCTCAGCTTGGTACATTATGTAAAAAACCCAACAACAAAGAAAGGGAACCAAAGAAACAAAACAAAAACAAGACAAACCTAACCATCTCTTTGATCAAGATTTTTCACTGCCATTTTTTTTTTTTAGAATCCCATTCCATCCTTTAATACTGGGAAATGTGAACACTATATGCTAGATTCCTCGGCATAATATGACCATCTCCAATATGTACTGTGTGTATTGAGGTCCCTTTTTGATAAAATGCTTTCAGGAGGCACCAGAGCATTTTGTGAGCTCTATCTCAGTTTTCCTCCTCCGCTGACCTGCACGCCGAGAAATCCTATTGACTCTGTTAGACGAGGTACACTGTAAACATTGGCCGAGTCGATAGGATGGAAAGCCCGGATGAAAGCGACCCGTAAAAAAAAAGAAGAAGAAGGGAAAAAAAGAAACGAAAACACGGATATGAGAACTCACAGATGCCACTATTCGCACCATAGCAACGAATGTTGCCAGTTGTCTCCATTCTGTCTTTGCTTCTCGCTCTCTCTGCCCGTCGGAAGCGATCAACCCTTCAAAACTCAGCCCCTCATGAAAATAGACAATGGATTTTGACATTGCCGCGGAAAAAAAGGGGATAGCAAATTCATCGATGAGTGTGGTGGAAAAGTGTCGCTGGGTAGGATGAAAGGAGAATCTTATGGCTGGTGTCACCTTAATTGTGCTACAAGGCAGTGTGTTTGCAAGGTTTCTGGGTACGGCATTTCTCTCACAATTATAGACTTTCATCTTTGAAAATGGTCGCCGCTGAATGGATCTGCTGGAGAAGTGGAGCGAGTAGAAAGCTTCTCCCGTTTAATTTTTCCCCGTCATTCCATCAAGGAGGAGAGAGCCTCCTCAACTGTTGAAGAAAGGAAGTCGTGTCTGCCTGCGCCCTTGTTCAAAAATGCTTCAATGCCGTGCCGTGTCTCTCATTCATATGCTTGCACTCGCAGAAAAAAATCTGTGCTAACAAATGTGATTTAGAGGAACTGTTCAGTGCTGGCTTTGTTCAGAGTTAACAGTTTGCGTACTGCATACGGTCTGATGGACTGGACTGCCAGGGATGTTAATTTCACTGCAGGAAATCTACACAAGATGCGCAGTGTAAATTCACCTGTCAAATGCTTGTGTGCTGGAAGGATATACAGCCCACACATGTAATCTACATCTGTGCACGTAATCTGGGTAATATGGATGAATTTTGTTGGTGTAGACTCTTTTAATTCTGAATATTGTATGTAGAGGGAGTCTATTAGAAGTAAATTATTTCATTGGGGATGTTTTTCTCATTAATGCTGTGAAGATGTACATGAAACCCTGGTTCAAGCATTTTTACATTCTTCATATATTCCAAGCATTCCAGTAATACATGTACAGTATATGTTCCAATTCATAAAACACACACACACACACATCACAGGAATGGAAAGTGAACCAACTATCAGATGGGCACTGTTTCAAGAGAATCAATTTTGAGGTCTTGATGCAATCAAACATTCAGAAGTCCAGACATTTAAAAGCAAGAATTGAATTAAAACCATTATGTATAATATCATGCTTTCTTTAACTAATAATGATAAAAGTGTCGAGTGTCAAAACATTCTAAACCCAGAATTAAGACAAAAGATACATGTGGTTGAAATATCATTTTTTTTTTAATTTATCAACCAAATCATCTCATATTTGTTTGTTTTTGTTTGTGTGTGTGTGTGTGTGTGTGTGTGTGTGTTTTGGAGGGGGGTGGTGGGGCTTTAATTCAGCAACTGTATTACACATGGAGGTTTCCCTAGGAAGAGTACTTCCATTGAAATTGTGCCTACCACTTCTTTTGCGATATTAGACTCCTGTTACTGCAAATATCACAATTGCTAGAAAATGCCCCACCTTTGGAAAGAGGAAGTAATCTCCATTATCTAATTAAAGTTTCCCAATCTTTCATTTAAGGTAAGCAGTGCTGACTGATTAATTGGTTCCTTATTTGAAAGCAAGCTTTGTATGAATGCACTCTCCCATTTTCTCCCCCTCTCTCTCTCTCTATATATGTGACCGTGCACCTCAAAGCGAACATAAAGTCGCACACACTGATTTTGCGTGAGGAATGAAAATAAGTGAAATGGGTCAACCTAGCCGAACTTGACTTTTTCATATTTTCTGAAAGAGCGGGTCTTCTTTTACATTATGCTAAAATTTGGTATCATAAAACGGGCAGAAAGTGTGTTTTTTTAGCAGTTTATCTCGAACAATTTTGCTAGAATAGTGTGATTAGGTGTGTCTTTAGAATCCCTTTTTCATTTCTGAAGAACCTTGCCCACACTCTTCACTTTCAACTCTAATAACTTTTGAAAGGATAGTAATACTGTTGTGAAAGTTGGCATTAATTATGGACAGAATGTGTTAATGAGGCATGCCTAATTTCAGTTTAATCTGATAATCTCTTCATTGTTGTTACTCCGGTGGTTTACTTCCTGCTTTTTGTCCCACTCATCACACAGCCAGTACGGTTTGGTAAAGATTAAGCGCTTGAATAGACACTGTACTTCAGAGCCTCTTTTCTCAGTTCACACTTTTCCTGAGTTTGTGCTTTCTTTCCAATATTCAGATAGGTTAGGAGAGTCCATTTGATTTGAAACATGCATCATTTTAAAGCTTAAAGTCTGCTCTTTCAGAATATGGTCTTCACTAAAATTTCATGTCTGGCGACTTTTTGTTTGTTTTGAGGTGCAGGGTCACATATATATATATATATATATATATATATATATATATATGAAAAGCAGTGTTACTGTTACCAATGTTGAAGATAGTGTAGTGATATTATAACTAATTTTTAAGTTGGCAACATACATGTATAAGCAGATGAAAGCCTTGTACAATGTTTCTGCCTCAAACGACTAATTAAAAAAGAAAAAAAAAGTTTCTGAATTTGAAGAATTTAATGTGTTATGGATCAACCAGTCTCATCCAATCTTTCTGCAAATCATGTACTACATGACTTGAAATAATTGCTGCTGTATAAAGAATCCCCAAGGACAGCAGACACTTTGCAGTTAGAGGGAATGTACAATGTTTTGAACATTCCTAAGTGAGATAATGAAAAGCCTCTTATGAAATATGAAAGAGCATGTAATTTTAAGAAGGATTCAACGTTTATTTGATGAAAATTGGTTTTCAAATGGCTGAGATATCCAAAAAAGTGCTAATAATAAAAGGCGACATGCCACAACTTTATTAGGATCTCTTTGTTTCACCTTGTTTTTGGATATCTCAGCCATTTCAAAACTGATTTTCATCGAATAAACTTTTGATACCCTTTAGAACTGCATGCTCTTTGACATCTCATAGAGTGGTTTCTGAATATCTCGCAAAACGTTAAAAGCTAAATCCTCACCTCAACCAGAACTGTACACACCCTTTATAAAAGGTATCCAGATTCTATCCCCCAGATCCCATCCCATTGCCCTTTGATCTTTATCTAGATTTACTGCGTGATTGGAAAAAAAAGTGATGCATTGTCCATGAAATTGGATTCCAGGAAAATTTCTGCTACATTAATAGAAGTCTCGCACTACAGGGGGGGGGGGGGGGAAGGGGGAGGCATTTGTAAGAGCTCTACTGGAAAAAAAAAAGGAAAGAATCATTTGTAATGGCAATCTAATTCTGGCATATGAAAACTGATTAAATTGTTGCAAACATCACGTGCTGAGGGAGAGTTACTATTAATAATATATTCTTGATCTCTGACTGAACATATTGAAGCACCCCCAAGAGTTCTAGGTAAGTACTGTAAAACATGATATATTCGCGGCATGAAATTTTCGCGAATTGGAGCCGACGGCCTTTTTTTTGCGGCATGAAATTTTCACGAACTGCAACTGGCATTCAATGTACAATATTGTATATAGTGTAGACAAGAACTTTTGCATGCATTTTAATTGAACAAATCTTGGCGCTCGCGAATTTTGCGAAATTAAAATGCAGGCGAACATCCTCGTTTTTCAGTAACTTGAACGAGTTGTTGGAACAGTGCATCTCTTTTATCTACAGAAGATGTGAAAGTAGGGATGGAATGGGTTCTTTATTGTAGACAGTGGAATCTTTCAAAATCCGTAAAAATTTTTTTCGACCATTTCTCCTGTTTTGTTATCACTAGAAGATTTATAAATGTCAGTGAGTGTATATGTGTGTGTGTGTGCATTTGTTTGTACGTGTTTGTTTATACATATCTACATTGTAACTGATACTTTGTAGAGCTGTACTTGATTACAACAGATCCATCCATTTTTTCATCTATACTTAGTTAGCAATCTTATGCTATGTTTACACCGTGGCAATCACGTATCAGGCCACCTTGAACAAAACAGGATGGATATGAGACAATGTGGGGGGGGGGGAACGGGATGTTCACTGGAATGAGGATACTCTCATAACAAATCCTGAATGCGGAAGGAAGAAGATGGGAATGCTCACTGGCTCACTGCACATGATATTTCGGGCAAATGGGACTGTCATTGGTGAGCCTTTAACTCTTTAATTTATGTGCCATGTTGGCACGCCCAACACAGTCAACGGCATGCCAAGTTCCCATATTTTGCTCCAACGTACAATAACGCCCAAACCAATCAATAAATCGCCAAATGCCTAAAGTACAATGAAAGTTTCCCCTGTGATTTCATTCCTCAAACATGTATATAGCTTGCATTGCCTAATGTTTAAATAGGTAGCGATGTTCCATAGGGTTTTTTTTGGAGCAAATTTTACTTTTCTGTCACACTTGTGTCTGCAAAAGTCAGGCTTCCTAGATCTGGGAAAGAACATGGCATAGCTACTGCTGTACTGGTCGTTTGCGAGAGAAACACTCATAGCTTTTTCATAAAATTTACATTGCAGCAAAGCGTGGAATTTTTCTCTCCAACTTTGCTCAATGCATGTCTAGCATAAATGTTTCTATAAAATGTTGCATGGCTTTGAAAAAAAGAATGTTTCCCCAAAGGTACTCTTGTGTTGCTGTCTCAGAATAATGTGGCACGCAGGGGGTTTACACCATGGCACACAAAGAGTTGAGGGGGTTAACATTCTGGATGCAAACGATATGTATCTCCATTGATCACCAGTTTCATCAGGCGGATTCATGACATAACTATGGCCAACAATCACAGCCATGCCCTCCTCACTTTGCCCTCTGTAGGCCGTTCTCATAAAGTTTTCTGGTGATGCCTTTGTAAAGTTGACCTGAAAGGTACCTCTTCCTCCCCTTAGGATTCTGTTTTGGTCCCATTGTCCTTTAGTGTTTTGTTGTTTTGGTTTTTTTTTTTTTTTGGGGGGGGGGGTGTCCCCCCTCCCACCATTCCCATATTAGTTTTAAGCATTATTTTCCATTGCAATGTAATCTGAGTCAGTCAATGTCATCCTTTTGCTTGATGATAAGTGCTAAAGCATCTTTCTGTCTCATCATCAACCTATACGACTTCAATACTCAAAATTTTCCTTCAATGTATTCGGCGAAGTTGTATCTGTAGGGGAATCATCATTCTATGAGAAAATAAATCCATCTCTGAAGTCAGATGACCTTTTTTATTATCAAAGAATAGTAGACATTTTATCTTTCAATATCTCATTGCAATATTTGCACCTTCAGAGTCTTACGAGTGTCAAAAAACAAAGAAACATACAAACAAACAAATCAATTTGAAACAAATCCCTATTCCAGCTATTAAGTGAAACACTATTCCATTGGGTGATAGATGTACAGTATGTTTGAGACAACCTTATGGCTTCATAATGTATGGATTCACATTTGGTTCACATGTTTCCCTGCTACAGAGTTTCCCCAACAAGCAAATTGAAAAAAAAAAAAGAAACAAAAAGAAACAAAAAAGAAAGTCCAAGGACAAAGTTAATATGCTCCTACGATTCAAAGTGAGGTAACGTGCTTGCGATCAGTCCACTAGAAAAGCAAATAGGAACCTACTCATCCTACAGTTGTAGTGCACTGCAGGGATATATCATCATACAAATATGTACAGTGTCGTATGTAGAACAATAAAGGTGCCATTCACTATACATTCAGGAACGTTGCTTTGAGACATTCAGGCTGGTTGCATTTTTGCATTGTGATGTTATTTTTGAAGGTCTAGAAATAGTCTTGCTGTCTTCTGAGATTGTTAGTATTTCACCATTTAAGAAAGGGAATGAACTACATACATTTACTGAACAAATACTGGTATTTTGTTTAGTGTCAGTATCCTGGAGTTATAAAATGCAGTTCTAACTGTAGTTGTTCTTTAACCAAGAGTAGGTTAGAATGATATCAAATTGCCCATTAGTGGTGTTTTATGATATATAATCTGGATGCAGTGTATTGTGAACCCACATTTCTCACATTTGTATTTACCAGAAATGTATGTAAAGTATTTAATGCAAAATGATACATTAAAATTCTGGAATTCTATGTGATCTGTGCTTATGTGTTTAACCACCTCTACAACAGCAGCAGTTGTTCATGTGGGCATATGGAATACAATGAAAGAATTTTGTTTGTTTCTCTCTCGATTGTCCGGATTGTCCGGATTGTCAGGCTTCTAGGTGTGATTACGGAATTTAACAAATGAGGGAATTAGCAGTAAGGGTTTGCATTGAATTATAGTTTTGCAGACACAAACAGAAGACTTTGTGTAAATGTAGAAGCCACCCCCTCCCCTCCCAATTTGGCATGCAAAGAATAGATTAAGACAGAGTTTCTTAAATACAAAGTAGAACACCTAATGGAGCATACATTTGAAACATGTCATGTTTTGAACTCTTTGGATTGTTTCAGAAGATCAATGAATGCTTTTATTATACCGACATTGCCAAAGTTTGACTGCAGCTTGAGCCATGATTTCAGTCAAATCCCCTTGATGACATCAAAGTCGCTCTTCCGAGGATATTTGTGCGGCATGACGGCACGAAACTGTTGTCACGTGTTTGACACAATGGAAGCGGTCAAAGAAAAGGAATCCATTTTTTTGTTGCACCTTGAAGACAGGCAGAGAAATCAGTTTACAAAGTAGCCAGAGCCTTCCTTCCACTGACGTCAGCATTCCCCCCTCTCCTTGATGGCTGCAATTAAGACCCGCCTGGGCCGATGTGAAAACACTCAAGGTCCGCAAGTGGCCAGAAAATCTCTAGGGCTGGTTCGTGCCACCGGTCTCGAGAAAGGCGGTGAGATTTTCACCCGTTCGCGGCGGCAGCGGCCAAATATCAATTTGCCGTCCAGAGTGGAGGAGCTGCGGCCGGGATTGAGGCTTTATCTGGCAGCGCGGGAAGAGTGTTGCTGCCCGTATCTGCTGCGATTCGAGAGGCGTTCAATCCACTTGTGTGGGGTTTCCATGACAGCAGCAGGAGATGCGATAACCTATCATCTTATCATCTTACCCCACCCTACCCCCTCCATTGAAACAATGAAGTAATTCTGTTCTATTGCTTCTCAATATACCCTATTAGCCAGTATTACAAGCCCATACTATTTTTGATAGAAATAAAGTCAGTAAATTCAGGGTTTCAGCTGATGTATGACACCACAATCAAATCATGGTCTTTCCAACCCACCAAAGCACCTGCTTATTATCAGCATACCATAATCATGAGAAACTTATGAACGTCCAATTCACTTCAGTTCAATTCACATTTATTTCTTTTTTCAACGAGAACATAGACATTTCACTTTCTGTGGTAACAAATTGATCAGGATTACAGAAATTGCTGTGTGAAGGAGTATAGAGAGAATTCAACACATTTTCATATCTTTTTTTTTTACATTTTTTTTCTAGCATAATGAAAAAGCATAAGTTTGATTTTCCTCTTTCAGAAAGCAGGGGGAGTGATATTATCCTCAACATGTGTCAGCTCCAAGTGGAAGGAAGTTATTAGTACCTGGGGGTACCAAATAGAAAGTTGTCATTTTGCGACAGACAGACATGCAGATTGGTCAATTTTTGTTCCCCAATTTGAGAAGCAATCTGTAAGGATGTGAACCAGATCTCAAAAGGTCCTCGTGCTGTTGCACTCAGCTGACCTCGCTTCGTTCGCCCCCATTTGTTCACCACCATACAGCGAGAGGGTCTTGGCTAAAGGCTAACTTGCAGCAGCATCATACAGTGCAACCTCAGCACTCATCACACAATACACTAGTTATTCCAGTGTCACCTGCAGACAGCAGCACTGCACTGTGCCTTACCAATCCAGGGGTATTGTAAAATACAGTTCCATGACATTTGCTCCTGTGACAATGGCTCCCATGAAATATCTGCACGCTAAGCCAAACACAAAACCCACCCACAAACATAACCCTAACCCTAATCCTAATCCTAATCCTCACATCAAACTAAACCTAAAACCCTGTCACAACCCTAACTAGAACCTTCAGTCTGTGGAGAAAATAAGACCGGAGCAATTGTTGCGGGAGCAAATGTCATATCAACGTAAAATGCATAATCGTGGGACAAGTTTTTGGATTGACATGATCTCATTTTTAATTACTCTTTGAAATTGTAATCGTATGTTTCGAAATATTATTTCATAAAGTATATATTTACTTGTAGTATTACTGTAATTTCGGTAAAAATATCAGACACACTCCATAACATAGCCGAATTGGCACTAGGATCATTGTTGACGATCGCTGTCATTCGGCCGGCGAGATGGCAGTGTGTAAAATTTACATCATACGGACATCATCTTTCCAGAAGAGGAATTTTGTGAGTGAAGAGAGATAATCCATTATGTGATCTCCTCTGTCCTACATGATTCAATTGTATTCTTGCATACAGTATATCGTAAACCATTTGATGAACAGAGAGAATATCTCTTCATATTGATCTTTCCTGGATCCAGCAGCAGTAACCCTGAAATTAGCCAAAAGGGAGGAAGCTGCACCATGCCAATTCTTGATAATTTTTTTGTTTTGTTTTTAATTTGCTATTCATCATACGTCAGGCTGCGCTCCATAATCAGAATGGCGGAGAGAACAGAAAAATGCCCTTGACTGGTTTCCACTTCTTGATGTATTCCCCATCGTATTGTACGTCACACGTGGCCTCTTCAATCATAAATGACTTGCTTCAGGTTTTTCGTCGTTTCTGTGGAGATTTGGAGAGCCGTGCATTGTTTGCATCCTTTTTCCATTGATTTTTACGTTGCGAGAATGTTTGCAGAGTCATTCCACCCATTTGTAAACAGCAAATACATGCACGCTTTCTGTGCACACCATTCAAATTGCGCTTGTGGATCTACATGTAGCTTGGGTGAGGTACAGTATGTCATTTTTTTTTTCCCACTCAAGAGAAAGAGTCAAAACATTTTTAAAAAGGAAATTTGCAAATCTGGGAGTAAGTTTGTTCAGACAGCTTGTCAGATTAAGAAATATGGCAGGCTTTTATTATTATTATTATTATTATTATTATTATTATTATTATTATTATTATTATTATTATTATTATTATTATTATTATTATTATTATTATTGTTATTATTATTATCATCGTCATCATTATTATTATCATTATGATAATCATAATTATTACCATTGTTCATTTAGCATTATCATTTACAAGTTTATTGACAGTGAATTTGTGTCAGATTATCTCAGTGAGCTTTGACCCTCTCTTTCACAACTGACTGACTTTGGTATGCTACGACCAACTCATCCTCTGCATCACAAACTCTGCCTGCTTCCCCCCCCCCCCCCCCCCACTCTTCCTTCTTCAACCTAGCTAAAGTTTGTCACAGCCAGATCAGAGCAGATATGCCGGGATCTCTTACATGTAGGGCCCCGTTCAAATGGCAGCCTATTTGTGGACACCGTGCCCAAACGAAAAGATGGGTTCGCCGAGAGTTCGATTTCCCAGTAACAGAAAGGGAAGAAATGATGGATACGGTAGCTGGAGGTGCTAGGCAAGACGCCACACCTGTGGATTGCCTCCGTGTAATTTCAGCTCCTCACCCAAGGCTGTTGGACATTTGAATGGATTAACCCTTCCATGTCATGGGCAGCAGTTCCTCATTGATATCAATACCGCATGACAGGATAGGGTTAAAGGGAAGCTATCCCTAAACACGTACACGGTGTATGTATCCATGTGGCTACAACGAATGAAGAAAGATTAGTGAAGCACTTTAGCAAGTGAAAGTTAGAGGGTGGCACAAGGAATTAACCAAAAGTCTACAAAGTGATAAGCTTTGAATATGGGTAGATTATCTGATTTTCTTCAAACTTCCATTGAGTGTTACATTCAATAATTCTGCATTCCCTAAAGGCACAGTTTTTGTAGGAAACTTCCCCTTTAGTGATATTCATCTTTGGGCCATTTTTCTTCTTTTAAAAAAAAAATCAGAATACCTATGGACACTCAGCAGTGGAAGCTACAGTTGTACTTGTAATTCATCCTCACACTTGTTTTCTTGTTTGAACTGACCTAGGGGATTAAAGTTCATGAATTTTGCAGTGTGGCAAAATTTGTGTATCAGGTCATCATCGTAGGGTGCAGTACACCACTGTACGTGCTTTAGTAGTGAAAACCTGGGTTTTTGTCGTATTTCACACTTTTTGTTCTAATAGAAGTTGCTGGGTGACTAGTACCTGCACATTCTGAAAAGAAAAATCATGTGAGACAAAACAGAAAAACTCATTTTTGCAGTGCATTTTCTTCTTTAAAAACTCTGCATTCTTACCATTTTTTTGTTTGTTTTCCTTTTTGTTGCCATTGTCAGTACAATGTACATGCCTTTGATTTTTTTTTTTGAGTCTCCATAAAAGACATGTTTATATGAACAGAGAATATTCTTTTTGTAGTTTTTAAAAAGAAAGAATCTTTTGCTTTCATACTATAACTGTAAAACTGTATGTGGAATTCCTCCTTCTTGACGAAAGTTCACAGTTTGTGAAATTTATTAAGTGCAGTAGTGGGTCAATGAGTTGCAAGCAATCTTCAGGGGAAATCCCAGCATAAATCCTCAAATGCGCCAGGAAGCGACTTGAAAGTGAAGACAAAGGGCATGGATTGAGATACTGGCAACTCTTTGCAGCTTCTGGCTTTCTCTGTCGACTCTCTTGGCTTTTGTATTGGATTTAAAGCGGTAAACTAAGACTGGGTTAATGCTCTTAGACTGGCGAAATGTAAATGATGGAGGTGTTGAACTTCAAAAGGTATCAATCCCAATATTGATGCGTATTTAATATTTTTCTTATTTTTCCTTAGTCATTTCTTGGGGTGTAGTGCTGTAATTATTTTCAATGTGGTTTTGTTGTTTTTGTTATTCATCATTACTGTTTCATAATTTAACGGTAAAGGAAAAAGGTTATGTTTACATTTAAGCCTTTTACTGTTTATATGTGATTGTTTTGGTAGCAGAATTTTCAGAGATCCATAGTGTCTATATTCATAATTGATTCTTAGATTGACAACACATTTTAGATTTTTACAGTTCCTGTTATTATTCAAATTGGCAAATTTCTATGTTTATTTCTGATTTTGTGCACATTTACATATTTATTATGTTGTAAGTACTTTGTTGAGATAGACTTAAAAAACCTCTCTTTATTTGAGCCCTGCGTTGTTCATGTTATACAATATTTTCAGTTACAGTATTTTCAAAAGCTTCATTGTTGCAAAATTCATAAAGTAATTATTAAGTTGGCAACAGATTTTAGGAGATTAGGTTCCTGTATCACCCTCAAATCAGAAAATATTTGAAAATTTCTTTTTGAATCATCACGATCATCACGCGCCGGCCTGCAGTTCCCCGTCGGCCGAGTTCATCGCTTCCTTCGTGAAGGCAATTAGAAAGAAATAAATTAATCAGTAATGTGACAAGTATAGTAGGTATATTGAGGAGCCAAAAACTGAGGACAAAAAAGAAAAAATTATGAAGATGCTTGCATGCTTTGGTCCTGTTATTCAAAGAGGGACTGCATGCTGTAACTAACAAGCCATGTAAAAGGGAGCCATACTTCATGACGGTGTGGATGTTTATGCTATTGTGGCTTGACAACAATTTTTCTTTTGCTTGTATCATGATGTGTGGTCAAGAGAGCAAACACCTAACTGTTGCTACTGAGATGCAGGCTGACATTGTAGCTTGTTCTTTTTGTTTGTTTCTTGTCTGCCTCATGGTGTCAATTCAATCAGTTTGACCAAAATTCACATTACACTTGACTTGGTCACGGAAATGAACAGATCCAAAGAGCCATGGAAAAACAAAAACAAAAAAAAAACAGATTATGGATACACCAAATTATCTGTCTTTAACTTGGACATCCTGTTTATCAATGCACCCTGTCAAATAGTGTTTAGAGGTTGTGGTTGCAAGAGCATGTAATATATTGGCTGCAGCAAAGAGGACAGAAAACCTCATGGAGAGGTGCATATCCTTGAAAGAAAAAAAAAATGTTCAAGGCATTTATACACTCAATAGGTGGCAAGTGTATGCACTATTACTGTGTTTCCCTGTACAGAAGTATTATTGCTCACCTGTATTATTTTTTTTTTCCTGTTAAAGTCTAAAAAAAAATGAATCGGCTTTCTTGGAAAGTTTAAAAGCAGTAATGATGCAACCAGTCACAAAAGTACAGGCAGAGGCAGTTTCAACTTATCATCTCATTAATTCTAGTTTGTTTGCTGTTTCTGTTTTTTATTCATTTATTTTCATGGCAGGATGATTTAAAGTATAATGAAACATACATATGCATCAAAATTTGTTGTTACTCATAGAAGGAAATAGTAAAAATGCCTAAAAACCTGAAAGAAATGTATTGTTGCTGCCCTGTTAGTTGTAACAGTGTGCTGACATTGTTTTTGATGTAATATTTCACTAAAGGTGATGTGTACAGAACATTGCACTACATCTAGGCGTAAAGGAAAACACAATAATGTTGACAACTATTCTGCATTGTAGGTAATAACTGATTTCTCTCATTATATCCTGGATAACTTTCTGTGATTCTATTATAATATAAGATATTAGGAGTTGCAAATTTACCCTTTTTTTTTTCCAAAACAAAGCCTGCTATATGGATATGGCCACTGCTAGCTTCCAGTTGGATTTTGAGCTGTCATGAAATGTTCTTAAATGAAAGAAAAAAAGAAGAAAAAGAAACCAACTTTATGTTTCCAAACCTATGATACACTCATCACTGTTCTTGTATTGTATTCTTGACAGTTAATGATATGAGTATAGACATTGATGTAGTTGAGTTCGTGTCCTTTGCTCATTTTCCATTTTCTGTCTGTTCTCCTGCATATAGTATTATGTGCCTGTGCATGGCATCTGTTTTTGTGCATGTTAAGACGGCCGTCAGCGGATTTGTGCAGCACGGCCTCCGCAGCGTATTGCCTGTTAATGATTGATATATAAAACGAAAATGTGCTGATGAATAGAGGGTGGAGCCAGAGAGAGAAAGAGAGAGAGACAGAGAGTCAGAGAATGTGATTATTTGTCATTACCTTTCTACCAAAGCACTCTTCTTAAAGGACAGGCTCACCTTCATAAACATAAAGATTGAGAGAATGCAGCAATATTAGTAGAACACATTAGTGAAAGTTTGAGGAAAATTGGACGATTGATGTAAAAGTTATGAATTTTTAAAATTTTTGTGTTGGAACCGCTGGATGAGGAGACTACTAAGGCTCGTGATGTCATATGAGTACAACAGTATGAAGAAAATGTAAAGAAAATTCAACATATTTTCACTTTTTTCGCATTTGATAAAAGAGCACTTGACTTGCCTCTTTCTAAAGGCAATGGGAATAATATTACCCATAACATATGTCAGTAACGAGTTAGGGGAATGTGTACTTTTTTCAAAAGATGAAATTTGGTGAAATCCTCTTTATACTTTCCTTATATTGTTGTACGCATGTGACATCATACACTGCAGTAGTCTTCTCATCCAGCGGTGACTGCACAAAAACTTCAAAAATTCATAACTTTTGAACGGATTTTCCGATTTCCCTCAAACTTTCAATGATGTGTTCTACAAATATTGCTACATTCTCTCAATCCTTATGTTAATGAAGGTGAACTTGTCCTTTAACTTGTAGAAGACAGTATGATGCTATTCACAGATTGTGAATATACAAGTTTTTAAGATTTGTTTATAAATACATCAAATCCTGAGAAAATGTTACAGTTGAAAGTATCAGCTTCTCCTTATGATATTGGCGACTATGAACTGAACCTTACTCTGTATAATGCATTGTAGAAAGATTATGTAGTACTGTTTCAACTCTGTAAAGTTAGGAGGAAATTAGCAAAACATTGCCACTTTGAGAGCAAAACAGTCCTTTTCCTCTGAGATTTGTTGCCAATTTAAGAATCAAACATCTAAAAATCTTTAATAGAAATTAAAGATGATTATGAAATTTCTACTACACAAACAAACAATTACATACAGTTGTATGGACTACAGTTAAAGCTCATGCACATGAGAGAGAAATTTTACCGACACTACAAAGCTCAAGATAAAGCAATTATAACAAAACAGAGGAGTCTCTCGCCAAATGGCAGAAATGTTGATATTTTTTTGACTTACAATGTAAGGGGTCACAACAGTTCAACTCAAGTGATTTGATAGGTGTGTAAAACACACTGTTCTGAGTTTTGTCTTGAGCAGTGCATTCAAGCTACATATCTGAACGATATCACTCCATTGTACAGGTTTTCACTGTGTAGACACAATCCCATCTACAGTGTAACAATATGTGACTGTTTGATGCTGAATTATTGAGGTAGATGTTTTGAATTGTTAAAAACCTTTTGCAGGGTACAAAGATGCAAGGCTGCTGTTTATGTCACTCATGCTCTGCCCTCCCCCCCCCCCCCCCACACACACACATGTATGTACACAAATATCAAACATCTTTATATTAGAATACATTAGTGTTACAAACAAATATGTTACAAGAATGATTGTTTTAAGTCTTGGAATATGCTATATGGTAGGAAACAAGGGCTAGGTTATCTTGCAAGAAGTCATTCTGTACAGTGGCATGCGTGGGCATTTGAAAACAGGCTCACATAGACACACACACCCACACTCACACACACAGAGAAGACAGAGGTATTACTGCCTACAACGTTTGGACCATGGTTTGGACATATGTGAGATAATATACAAACTAGTGTAGTTTTTGCACTGAACGCGCCAATTTTCTCTCACTGTCTGTAGGATTTCCATACACACTGATCATTGGTATGCCCTTTAATTTCCAATCAGTGTGTTCATAATTCAAGGCTTAGTGAGATTGATCTGGGTTTATATAGAATCCCTTTGCCGTTATATAACATAGTGTTATGAATGAGGTGATTTCAAATCTTAATCTGTGTTGACTATGTGTCGTTAAAAAAGTAATCAGAGTATCAAATCATATTGTTATCGAATGGCGGTGTAATTTTCTGTTTAATATTTATTCATTAATACCCTTAATTGGACAGTTCGCTAATTAGAGTAAACTCATTTTAAAGTATCCATGCACTATGTACAGTGAGGAGCCATAAGTAGCTCAGTGGCTGGGGCCAAGTACTCAAAGGCGGCGTTTATCTTACGTGAGAGAGAGAAAAATGTTTCTATTAAAATGCATTTCAAATGGTGTTTATGAACAAGAGTTGAAATGTGACTCTCAGGGTGCTGTGTCTATTTAAACATCAGTAGCGATTCGAGTGTTGTCACTGCGAAGCTGCTTTGTGTCGTTAGACTGGGGAAGTAAAGGTCGACTGAGGCGTGCGCTGTTTTGTAATGGATGACTTGCTCAGAAAACTGGAAGTTGACCTTGGCAGCTTGGAGAAACACGTTTCAAAACAGCATTGCATTTATCTACTTGCAGAAAAGCGACCGTGGTCTCAAACACTTTTGGAAACTGCAGTTTTTGTTTTTCCTATTGCCTGAAAATGTGTCAGACATGTTTAGGATCGTGATTCTGCCTGGGAAATTTATCAGATGAACGCCCCTTAAATCTCTTAGTCCTGTTTGAGAGCATTTTACTTTTATTGCCTGATCTGTTGGAGTGGACACTAGAATTCACAGGTCCTTGGTACGACTTAATACCATTTCAGTGCCTTCTCATTGCTCACATAGAACAATTGTATTGAAATGGTTTACTGATAAAACAGATACAGTGCATATGCAGCAGAATCTAGCATGTAATAGGCCAAAATGCCATTCACTTGACAAAGAAGTCAAAATGCACCATATTGAAAACTCTGGAATATGAAATACTGTACATGTATGCAATCCTTGATAAATTGTAAATTTGAGCCATAAACTAGCTTGTGTAACCTATTAGAAATTAGACAGTAGCCAGCAAAAATATTGAGAAAAGATATGCAATAGTTGAAACATAAATCTGGGGACCGTTTCATAAAACTTGTCATCAGTGACAAGTTGTCATAGATGTGACAAGCTACTGAAATCCTTGCAGCTGATTGGCTGAGAGCAAATTTGTCATAGAAATGTGGCAGTTGTCACTGATAACAATTTTTATGAAACGGGCCCCTGGTCCCTAAAAGTTCTTTATGAAAATAAATGCAGAGAGCATTTTACATTCTTATTAACATGCAGACAAATGGGTGAACCAAATACAGTACATGTATCTCATTCGATCCTAGTGCTTGCTATCTTGGGTAACATTCAAACATATTACATGTACATCCCAACTGAATCAAAGTTATCGTGGGAAGTAATTGTGTACAAAAATGATCCACATGTGCGATAAAGGCACAAACCTAAACCCTTTGAAGACTAGTTCCAAATATACTCGAGCAAGTGTGTTTGGGAAATGCGTGTTGTAGCAAAATCAGCCCGTCCTAAATGGGTTAACCCGTTGAGGACGGACTGATTTTGCTACAACACGCATTTCCCATAGACACCTGCCCGAGTATACTCGGGACTCGTCCTCAACGGGTTAAAGCACAGATGTGGAATGCAGCAAACATATTTCTCATCGGAATGGTCTGAGTGACCTTTGGACTGTACTCACTGAGGGTCACTTTGATTACTCCCTTGCTCGTTTCCTCCGTAGATTCTGCCCCAGTTGCTAGTATCAGTCAATTTAAGAAGATTGTAGACTACTGATGGGATTTCATTTTTAAGTAATCCTGTCCACTTTGCATTCCTACATACATCATAGCCCCGGGCTTTCACCCTTGATTTGATAATGCTTCAAAATGTTGACTCTGCATTATCAAATTTTCATTTTTGATATAGAAGGAGGGGGAGTTTGAATTATTTTTGACAAAAACTGTACTGTACCAGAAGTCCTGTATATTTATATACAGTTTGTAGTATACATTTCTAGTGGGTTGTTTTTGTTTTTGCAAATTTGTCTGTAGCCCACATCTTGCATGCGCACAGTCATACAAGTAATTTCATCTTGAACAGTGCAATTATCAGGCAGAATGCAAAGGTGGTAGGGGCACGTGTGAGAGATAAAAGAAGTATTGAGTATACTGTATCATGATAACATGCTCATTGTACCCAGCCATTGTAACCTTTGTTAACAATACATATTGTACCTGACTGACTGAGGCATCGCAGCATCACTTGATGTACTGCCACGATAGAGGAGATTCATTTGAAATGATACTGGCCACGAGTACAATGCTCATCGGATAACTAGAATGAGGTCACGATGGTGATGGTTACCGTGGTAACCACACCGAGATAGCATCTGTCGCACCGGTATAGCCCGCATCGGGCCAGTGTCCCGCGGTGCAAAGATCGGAGTCACCTGTGTGCATCAGAAATCAGAGTAGTCAGACTGCACCACTGTCACCTACAGAGGGCACACTGTCCTTGCCACGTTGGGCAAGCATAAACTCTTCACTGTAAACAAGTCGGGACACTGAACTGCAGTGCATGTGTCATGTAGCCATGGAACGTAGCATTGCAAAGCTGCAGTAGTTTTAGATGTTAGGTCAGTGATTTTGTAAGAGCTGCTTTAAATGCTTTCCAAGTCTTCCTTCTTTTTAATACATGATTTGTCCTCAATTTTGCATTCTGCTCTCGCGCAATACCAACTCATCTGTTTTTTCATGCTTCCAAGAGCTTACAAGAATTGAAATGATCTAATTCCTCTGATCTTTGTGTCATTCTCTTTATGGATATTATGCAATTTGATGAAGGCTGGAAGGATTTTGTACTCCCCTCTAGAGAAACATTGATTTTTTTTTTTGAAAAGTTCCTTTATTGTATGGCATTTGTCTTCATGGTATGTTTACTATGCAAATAGCTGTTGTTGGTCTCATGAAGTCTATTTCTACTTGAAACTTAAAGAGTGATACAATGTATACTTACAAAGATCTTGAATAAATCCGAATTTTGCATATGTAATCAGCCAGATGTGATATTTGATTATACAAAACCTAAAAAGAATGTAGCTATCCGATTGGTCAATTGCCCATCACGTGATATTTAGTTAAAAGTTCCATCCCACGCTGTGGCTGTCAGCTGTGCAATTTTCTTTGAGCAAAAATGGATAGCGCATATGGCTGACGTCACCCATTTCCATTGACTTCCGTGTTAAACTCCCGATCAACTCAAAGTTTTTGTTCCATCGCACGGCTCTGATGTCACAATCATAAACAAACATTTGCCGTGCACACTCAACAATTACAAGCGTGCTTGTACGTACGTACACGGTGACTGTGAGGCTACACTTTGTACTCATTCGTCTTTCAGGGAAGATGGTTGCTATTTCTGTGCTAAATTCAAGAATCTGTGTGGACTGCATCTGTTGACTTTTGAGGTGTTGTATGAAACAAATAATGTATGGTCTTTACTTGTGCAATGGAACAAGATTTCGCACTCGGTATTAAGATGAGGCGCACTATTCAACTCGCTTTGCCTCGTTGAATAGTGCGCCTCTATCTTTCACCTCATGCAAAGTCTTATACCATCGCACTCGTGACCATTCACTATTTGTATATGATCCAAATCTACTGTTTCACAGGTCCACTCTAACTGGGGAGTTAAATGCTAGCCACCACAATACACATGTAACTTGGGAATATTTTCACTCCTGATGTGACAGGTGGTAATATATCCTGATTGTTCACAATTCTGTGCAGTATTTTTCTTTTTTTCCTGTCAGTGTATAAGTTTATCATGAGAGTTACGGTCTCGATAAAATGATAGGACACATACATTGTACTTTAAATAGTCATTACTAGTACTATCATTATATTGTGATGTCAATGATAATTGTGATAAAGCAGATGTTTAAACTTTGTAAGATTTTCAATACAGTTTGAATAGATTTTAGATGTTTAGAAATGGAATTTTAATACAAACTTCTTTTGTATGATCCTAATTTTATAACTTCAGTATAAAAGCAACATTAAAATCGTAATTAGTGACAAAATTGTTTGGATGAGGGATGGCTTCTTTGTGACTGGAGGCAAATCATTTGATTTTCATCTTACGATTTATTAGATGATTGCATAATCATTAACATTGATACTGAGGTTTAGCATAAGAATACATACATTTTGTGGCCCTGTCCATTTTAGAAATGATTCTTCATCATACACAACATCCAGCAGTAACCGAATCTGTTAGATTTATGTGGATTGGCTTTAATATTCTATAGCATTTCATGCCAAAGTTTATTTCTTTTTTTCATCCCTGTGATAGCATTTTCCTTATCTCAGTATTTCTTTTTCTTTCAATTTTGTCTAATATTGAATTTGTTTTAATTATTTATAGCTTCAAAACTAATTTTTTTAAATATTATTTCCGTAATGCTGAATCTTCAGTATTGCACAGTGTGATGATAAATTGTCACCTCTGAAGTGTGGTCATTACCAAAAGTGAAAGATTTGATTTTTCTGTACACCAAGTTCCTGGTAGTAATACATAGGAAGCATGATTTACCACTTGCAGATGAAACAAAAACCCGGCATTAGTGCTTTAAAATAGTTCTAAAATGTGAGTTAGGGATAGAAACAACTGTAAAAATTCAAATCAGTAAAATTGATTTTGAGGATGGTTAAATATAAAATGTGTACAATAAATGATGAGATGTTTCCAGACTAAACCGTCTTCAGTTACGGCTTTTTGACAAAAAATACATATATCTCCTTATATTTTCGTAGGCTTTATCACAAAAATTGTATATGATAGAATGTTTTGTGGTACAACAGACCTACACTTATGCATTAAATGTCATTATCTTGAAATTTTTTGAAGTCACTGTTCCCAAAGGTAAACGGGGGACCTTTAAGCAAATCCATCTTCTCACATTCAAATGCAGTCAAAATGAATGTTACATGAATATCCTCCATTCCAATGTAAAAAGAACTTTCATTGAAAGCTGTAGTTTGAATGTCGAAACTGAACAAGATCTGCACTTGTCTCAACATTGTGACACATACTGCGTATAAGCTCCAAGTTTCTCTGCAATAAGAAATACAATGTAATGTAGACATGGAAGGCTCGTATTGTAGAAGAGGGTAAATTAACAACAGATATTAAATCACACACACAAAAATGTGCTCAGTATAATAGTAGGTTTACAGTATGTAGTCACATTGTATCTGACAATAGTGACAATGACTTTTTGTTGTAATATCAACAAGGCAGTGCACAATGAACTCAGCACTCTAGTTGGTTAGCTAATCTTCTGTGGTTGCCATAAACTATGCAGCTTTGCCAGTGCGTGTGTTTACACATGTACCCAAAGCCTCGGATACAGCTATTTTAGGGCTGCTTTGTGGGTTGCCTGGCAACGAGAATCTTGACAACAGCCAAGTGGACTGAAGTCACAATGCCCCAGAGTGGACCGTAGCAACATGGTGCACAATGTCCATGGACACGGACATTGTGTCTTCTTTGTGTGGTGTGTTTGTGTTCGACCAATGACCCATGGCCATTGATGTGCTGTATATTCAATTGCAGTAGGATAATATCACCACCATAAACTTTAAGACTGAGGCAGTGTTATTAGGAAACATATTGTAGAGGAGATTCTATTCCCATTCCTTGCCAGTGGTCAAGCCACACTGCAGTAGATCTTCTTAGATTTGAACTTTATAGAGTCACTGGTCAGTATCAATTGAAAATTTGAATACAAGGTTGTATTACATTATGACATGATTGTACAATATTGATACTTATCGTTACCCATATTTTTAATAGCCATTTTAGCAATGCATTTAAAATATTCTAAGGTGTTACTGTCCACTTGATTTGCATGCAATATCAGAGCATATTAAATGTGACACATACATGTAGGCTAACGGTATTTATTCACCATATGTTGTAGGCTACCATATAGTAAAGTGGCTATGCAGTAATATGTTACCGGTATATTTTGTGTCATCTGTAGTGCAAACGCTTGCAGAGAGCACAAACACTTGGTAAAAGTGCCTGAACTATATGCCCAGTCCAAGTCACTACTTTTTAGTGCAGTCTATTCAGTTCTATAAATTCTAGTAACTGCATATTATTATACACCTTTTACTGTTGAGCACTCTGTAGATCTATAATGATTATAGACAATGATTATTACATTACCTTGTAGATGGGTTTCTTTCATGGAATACCTGGGTAAATTGCACTCATTAGAGCCAATATTCCATGGTGTCCCATTCATTGCCACCCAATAGAATATGAATTACATTGCAAGGTTACATTGCTTACAAACTTAGTGTAAAAATAGAATCAAGTTGTTGTATTTGTGCTGCAGAGGTATAGATAAAACATTAACTTTTATACGACTTTGTCAATAAAAAATGAACAGAAAAAAATCTGAGGAACTCACAGCATTCAGTCACTGTATTGCGTACAGTAGCATGCGATGATCTTGGCGATAATGGCCAATTAGCTGTGATTTGTGATGCTGTTGCTATGGCAACCTTGCAATGATTGCAAATCTCTGAATGATGCAGAACCTTTTATAATGGAACTCACATACATGTAGAAGTGTATTAAAGTAAGACAGTAAGAAAAGAAAAATCCAGCTTGTAAAGCAATGATTAGCCTTTGATCAAGGCACACGATAGATATTAAACTGAACAATATACAATTATATGAGTCCATTTGATTTTCAACCTCAGGATGTATAGAGCACAGATATTAGTATGGTGTTATGATTTAAACACTAAATCTTTATGTTTCTGCCACTTTGAAATTTATGAGAGAAATGAAATAAAAATAACTTGTATATCACAATGTATGTGTACTTGATGTGCAGATGTGCAAATGTGCTGTACAAGTGTGATTATGATGGTGATGATGATGGTGATCATCATCGCCATCATCACCATCATCATCATGTCCTCCTGTACCTTTATCGAGTTTATATTTTGAGGGCATTTTGATTACACTGCATGGTGAATTCATTGTTTTGGTGCTCTCTGTTTACACATTTTGGTGGTAGTAGCCATGGTTTATACTATTACAAAACTATCATAGCAAAAAAAAAAAAAAATGCACGTACACACACTGAGCAGGAAAAATGCAAGAACAAAAACAAAAGCATCATTGATGTACATTCAGTGTAATAACAGATTTGAATGCAGGTTGCTGGTATGGCTCATGTCCAGACACACTCTAACCAGTCAGTGAGAATAGGGCATCATCCTCTCTTTATTATCTATTTTCTTGAAGATCGATCTTAACAAGAAAAAAAAAGCAACAGAATAGGGAGAACAAAAGAGACAAAATTTTATTTCTATGCATAGAACACACAAGCGCATAGCATTTTAAACTCCTACTGTACCCCAAGCAAGATCATAACGTGTGATAATGATCTTTAGAGCGAAAAAAAAAGGGTGCCGTACGAAGTTGGCTCTCTTTTTGCAAACAGCAGCCACAGAATGCCATTACCCTGGGGAATTAAGGCTATTTTTGGCAGAAAAAGTGAGTATTCTGATGATTAATCTGGACTTGTAACCTTTCCACAATGAAGGGTTCCAAGTTTTGTGGTCAGATAGACAAAAAAATATGCTAACTATAGTGAACACTATGTTGGGGGAAATTATACAGAGATTGATGTACCTTTAAGCTGCGGATATTTCAATGGGGACTCTCTGTCTTAATTTATTTTCAAATAGAGTCCTTAAAATGTATTTCAGTGTGAGTATTCCCATTAGGGTACAGGTTTTTGTGTTATCACAGACCTTTAATGGCAGCATCCCCCCCCCCCCAAAAAAAAAGAAAGAAATACTACTGTAACAGCAAATAGTTTGGAGTGAACGCTTTCCATCATATTTTCTTTTAAAAAGTTATGAATTGTAGCAGCATATTTATATGTGTATAGTATATGCAGTTTATATTATTCATAATGTATGATGATGATGATGAAACAGCATTTATATAACGCCATTTATCTGGAGAAATATTCAAAGGAGCCCACTCTATATGTTTTATATGTAAATTGCACGGATTTTGATATATTGAATGCCATGCAAACCAAGTCAAAAGTAATTGTTCAAGCCTCACTGAAGAGTACACGTACACTTCACTTCTTTCTCATGTTTTTTTTTTTTTTTGTATTTCTTTTTCTTTCTTTCTTTTTTTTTTTTTTTTTTTTTTTTTTTTTGCAAGTAGAGTACTTCAGGGTTCCAAGCCCATCAGGGAAATTGGGAAATCAGGGAAAATTATTTTACTCTTTTCCAGTCAGGGAAAAGTCAGGGAATTTGATAAAAATGCCTCAAATCAGGGAAAAGTCGGGAAATTTTGATTTGCCCCAAAATAGAAAGTAGTCAGTAAGACTCTATTATATTTCGTTGCATACCAAAACAACATCCATTGGATGAAACTGGATGAAAATTGGATGTGAAACTGGAAATGAGTTGAAATAGTTATCATGGAAATTTGATACTTTATCAGGGAAAAATCAGGGAATTTTGTTTCCTTGAAATGCTGGGAACCCTGTACTAATACTCATCACGTGCACGCACATGAAACAATGCTATTCTAACCTCTCAAGTGTGCTGATCTTGTATTGCTACTAGCAGGAAAGTAAGCTGTTCTTTTCAATTCAGCAGATCTGTCCTTCCAAAGTATAGGAGTTTGTTGGTATGCTTATATGGCCTCTATGTTCCATCAGTTTCAGAGGCAGAGGGGCATTGTTCATGCAAATAAAAAAAAAGGTTTTATCACTGTCCTTTTGCTTCTCAGCTGGTGATATGCATTCTTCATGCAGCACACTATAGAATCTATGTACACTAGAACTTTAATGGTGATTATCATTTGTTGTGTATGGTGAAGATACGATACAAGTCATCGATCATGTTTTGAATTAAATTGTCCAAAGCAGAGTAAAGGATTAGACGCACAAAAAAAGATCCAACAGCTCTGGGTATTTCCTATCAACAGTTGAGTGTCTTTCACATAATATGGCTTTTGTTGCAGCAATGAAGCAAACTGCCCCACCCCCTATTGATGTATCCTTTTATAAATCAAGTTATTGACCCTTCCTGGAATTCATGGAAGCTATTTATTACTTCTCTCTCTTGAGGCCTCAGAGTGGAAAAAGAAACAAAAAGGATAGAGATGTGAATTGTACACACATCAATTAATAGAATTTTTGTGCTCCCTTTGAATAGATACGAAAATATGTATTCATATTTTGCTCTACAGGAAGAGGTGGTTTTCATGATGAAAACATTTCACAGAATGTGATATTTTAATAATGAAAACAGTTGTGATGTTATCATTTTGAGAAGGGTTCATATGAATTATTTATAACACTCTTAGTAAAAAATTGTTTCCCATTTTGGAGTGTGTGTTTAGGTTTCATTTTTTTGAGTTTGCCATTCTTGAAATTCGTAGAATGAAGGCGGTAAAAACACACACAGATCAATTCAGCACACATTCATTTTCACATCAAGTGCCTCATGAATAATGAAAGATGAACGAATGATTGCGTGTACATTATCTCCCAGAATATGATATGTGGAGCCCATTAGGGGGATAGGAATAGGAATGTATTACCCTGTGTCATAAAGGGCTTCTCAAGTACTTATTTGTGTGCGTTGCAGAAGACCGACGGTTTCTCCGGATGGAAGGAAGAAGACTTGTGCAACAACAGGACAAAGAAGGAAGCGAAGTGTGTAGGAAGAGAAAAGATGCTAACATAAACATTGTAGTTTTCAACTGAGGGAGTTGTGCAAGAATGCTAAAAGTAAATGGTAAGGGGGTTTGTGTATGTCTGTGTTTACCTGTTTGTGTGTGTGTGCTTGAGTTGTGAGTGAAATGTAAGAAGAGCTCACTTTAAAAGGTATTCACTGCCCCCTGGGGATCTGCCTGTTTCATTACAGATTAATCAACCAATCAGGGAGTGCACTGCACCTCTGCTCTTGTGGCGTCTTCGGCCGGCATGGCTAGCGAGGATCCCCCGCCCCGCAGCCAATCAGCGCACGGCTCGGCAATGAGCCTGCGCCGATCTGCGTGGGAGAAGAAGGAGGCAGAGAAGGAGGAGGACGAGAGAGCTCTCTTCGCATCTCACAGCCAGAGAGGTTCTCGGCAGGAGGAGGAGGAAGAGGAGGCTCATCTAGGGCCCGCAGCCAACGAGAACCACGTCGTCGACACCGGCAGCAGCATGCCCGTGGAGAACAACCACCACCGCGCCCCCGGCGCCGCCTACCACCACCCGCCCAACCGGCCCAGCAGCAGCACCTCCACGCGGAGTGCCCAGTCGCGCAAGTCGGCATGGGACGAGCCCCGCGAGCGGCGGGTGACGCCGACCGCCCCGCAGAAGAAGACCACGGAGGTCGGCCAGCACGGAGACGTGCGAGTGCGCTCCGTGGAACTCCAAGAAGTGAACGGCCGGCCGCGGGACGGCGAACCCGACGTCATCCTCGACATCACATGCATGGAGTCAATTAAGGGATTTACCAAAGTCTTCAAGTCGAAAAAGTTCAAGTCGCCTCAGTTGGAGGATCTCTACCAGCGTTACTTCTTCAGTCTGAACAAGAGCAGTCTCTCGAACCTCCTCATGCTTGTCGTTGTGACAGTCATAGTCATCCTCGGGTTCTACTACGGGGCCGGACTTACCACCTGGTTCAAGGGTGTCTTTCTAGGGCTTTTTGAAATTGTGTTTATTGTGCTGGGAGTCTTGTGCAATCGTAGTGCTTTCACGCCAAAACAGCTACGCTTCGTGTGCTATATACTATTGGTGCTTCTCGGGATCATCGTCGTCATCGACGTCGTGGACACTGAGCCGAGATCGGCGACCGCAGGCATTTGGACCACAGTATTTTTTATTTACCTGATCTACACATTACTGCCAGTGCGCATGCGACTTTCAGTTTTGTTTGGAGTGGTCTATGCTGTTCTCCACACGGCATGTGCCATCGGACGCAACCCAAGAGACAGTTTTCTATGGAAACAGGTGAGTAATTCAACCAATACTTACCCAGTTAATGTTCTGTGAAGTAAATTTCATCATTGTTTACATTATTGTTGCTGTTGTTGTTTCTTTTTTTGAAGTTTGGAAAGTTCTTCTCTTGGTTCATGCTGATATCAAAAGAGATGTGACATTTTGTTTTTATACCTATATACTGAAAAAAGTGGCAGCATTTTCTTATGTTTGCTTGAAATTCATATTAGGATAACAAACTTTTAATGAGTAGTTTTGAACCAATAAAGGTTACAATTTGCACGCGCAAGTTCCAGACATAGTATACTCACCCTCATCTTAATTTGAATTAAAGTTGTTGCTGAGAAATGTGCAAAGTATCACTGCTTGAATAATGTGAAATAAGAGTGAAGGACTCAAAGGTAAGTTTTACTGTAAAAGCAGAATTTTTTTGCTACCAAAGAACTTTTTCAAATTTTGCAAGGTGCCAAGGTTTACGAAAGTAAAATGCATGGGAAAAGTTTTTGCAGACACATTTCACTGAATGCCAGTGGCAATTCGCAAAAGTTTCATGCCTCAAAAAAAAAAAGGAAAAAAAAAGGCTGTATTAAGCTCTATTTGTCAAAAATTTCTTGCCGCAAATATTTATGGTTTTACTGTACAATGTGTATCACTGTAGCCTCCCCACCCTCCCCCCCCCCACCACTTCTCCCAGCTTTACATGTTTGAAAAAAAATGTAGCACTGTCCAATATCTTTCCATCTAAAACTTGTTACATGTGTGGGAGATGTGCCAAAAAATTTTGTCATGGTCAATCAAACTTTTATCACTGTCCTGTGAAGTGACTTCTACATGTAGTTATACATTATACCTAGAATGTTGCAGTTGTAGCTCTGTATACGGTACTAGTACCTTATGGGAAAAATTAATTTTCTGGGTAACAGGGAAAAAAAAATTACATTCCAGACCATTTTGTCCGACTTTCTTGGAAATGAACACTCTCATCAAGCCAAACTCACCATAGCTGTTTGGAAAAAACAAGAACTTTAACAGATGTACATGTATGTTGTAGAACTTAAGTATAAACATGATGGAAGGTGTTTCCCCTCTAGCAGTGCTCCAGTTTTATTTCAAGGTCTCTCCATTCTGAGAGTCAGGATGAAGATTGAATCAGCACAGATTCATTGAGGTTTGTGTCCCCAGCCTCTCTTTCTTATTCCCCTTTTCAGTCACCTCTTTGATTTGTTGCTGTTGTTGTTTTTCTCTGAATTGTCTGCTCTTGCCCCTCACCCCATTGTGCATGTAAAGAGCGGGAGACTTTGTTGTCGACATCTTTTTATGGCTCAAAGTCGATGTCCAGCACTTGTGGTGCCACATGTGATCCACGCATTCAAATATCTTGTATGTCAAGTGGCGCTGTGATTCAGGTCATAAGAGTGTGATTGATGATCTGTGAGCAGGGTATGCCAATGTGGACAACACAATTTGAATATGACTGCCCGATACTGTACAGTGTGTCTCTTGGGGGTGGGGGTGGGGAGGGGTTATGAATTGCGACCTAGAAATTTTGCCCTTGTGTCCAAGCTCTCTTGTCTCAATGTAATTTATAAGATGAAGTAGAGATGAAGAAATATCTGCCTCGATTGTTTGTTTATTTGTTTTTTAGGTTACTGTTGTTTAATTTGAGTAAATGGTGCAAGGAGGAAGATTTGCCACTCTGTGCTTGGCTTGCTGCTCATTAGAAGATAAACCTGTGCCTGAATTAACCCTTACTCTGCCAGGGGCTTTGGACAGTGTGTACAATGCTATGGGGTTTTCTGTGCTAATTGACACTCAAGGGACACAAAGGGTTGAATGCACGGGGGACATACATTCTAAAGGAGATGATAGTCCTACATTGTATGTGTACCGGGAGGATGTTTCTGGCATATATGTGTGAGACCTTTGACACGATTTACATGGCAAAGGTCCCAGATAAGTAAACTGGCTTCCAGATTAAAGCTGAATCAGTGAAGAAGATTTATGACAATAAAATCCAACTTTGTCTGAACTCCATAACTCTGTGGAAAGTTGATGCTCTCTTTCCCTTTGCAAACTACATTTGTCTTTAAGGTACTTACACAAGAAAGAAAAAAAAATTATACGAGAAAAAAAAAAGTCATTTAAGAAGTCCTGTACTGCAATATCTCATACACAGTTTGATACATACATGTTTACAAAAAAAAAAAAATCTCGTAGTACTTCATGCCATCATATGAAATGATTTTGTGGATATTTAGGTCACCTGTTGTGGAGGGTCATTCTGCACTGTCTTAAAAGAAAGATCACTGTATTACCATCTTGTTTCTTCTACAGTGCCATGTTTAAAATAGCACTGTAATACATAGGAGAACTCGTGTTCATCAAATTTATGTCCACACTGTTAGCAGTTAAAGCGATGAGAGTCGTAATGAAAAAAAAGTAAAATGCTTGGCTTTTATTTGTGCTTTTTGTTGTATGATTTTCCTTTAAATTATCATCATCATCATCATCATCACAAAGAAAGCAAATTTATCTGGTACATGAAGTTGCACAATAAAGTTTAAAAGGCCTAATTGTGACACAGCATCGGTCTGCCAAGTAAAGCTTTCAAAAGACATTATACAGAGACCTTTGATTCCTTCTTCTTCTTCTTCTTCTTCTTCTTCTTTTTCTTCTTCTTCTTAGTTCTTCTTCTTTTCCGCCACACCCACATGCTCCATTTATGTAATTGAATGCCAAGTTTCATAATGGATCAAAAACCTTAATCAAAGGGCACTCACACTCATCAGCTAGCATTGAACAGATCTATCATATGACACTTTCATAAGCCATTCTGCCGTATCTTAATAGAGTAAATGTTTAGAGTAAACTTTCTTTCTTTCTTCGCAGAGCCAGCAATGAATGCTACATTCTCTATATGCCATGTTGTGATATTTTGTAAAACATGTTATTTAGAGCAGACATTAAAGGAAACTTTCTGTCTACCCAGAGCCTTAGATGATGAATGGCACATTGTTTTTGATGCCATGCTATGATATTTTGTGATATCACTGGCTAATGCTGGAAGCTGCTGCAAGTGAATACTTGAAGGAAGCAGTAAAAGACCATATATGAAAAAAACCAGAACTATTAATCATCCTAAACTTCTCCATTCAGGCATCACATTCTGAGATTTGATGCGCGGTATTTGCCGAGTTCCCCTGCAGGGGAGAGATGTGAGTTTCTCTGATGAGAAAAACTGTCAGAGCGCACCTTGGTGAAATTTCAATCTGCGTCACTTGATACATTTATCAGGCGTTCGTCTCTAAGTCAAGTGTTTGCTCAGGTGAAGATGTGGGTGAATGGAAGATACATGCACGCATTGCATGAAAAAGATAGAACCTTGTGGATCCATGTCTTTCATTGTATTATTTGCAGAAGGTAGTAAGTCCTGATTTCAGTTTTGTAAAATCTGCTCATGATTTTTACCAACATTATGCCAAATGATTGAAGTGTGGGTGAAGTCAGTGGAATAATTTGTGACCGTGCACCACGAAACAAACAAAAAGTCGCACCCCTTGATTTTAAGTGAGGGACTCAAAAAAGGGGAAATGGTTCAACCAAGTCAATCTCGAGTTTTTCATATCTTCTGTAAGAGCTTTCCTTCTACATTATTTTTCAGTTTGGTATTTTAACATGAATGGGAAAGTATTTTTTTAGCAGGTTTTTTACAACCCTTTTTTTGGGAAGAGTAGAATTATCAGGTATGACTTAGAGGCCGCTTTTCATGTCATGAAATCCTTTGAACACTCTTCACTTTCAAGTCTAATAACTTTTGATAGGATGACGCTACTGCCTTAAAAGTTAGCATTAAGCATGGGCAGAATGTGATGATAGAACATGCTTAATTTCAGCTTAATCTGATAATCCTTTCATTGTTGTTGCTCCCGTGGTTTACATCTTGTGTTTTGTCCTTTTAATGGCACAGCTAGCACGGGTTGGTAAAGATTAAGCGCTTGAATAGACCGTGTACTTTAGAGCCTCTTTTCTCAGTTCACACTTTTCCAGAGTGTGTGCTTTCTTTCCAGTATTTAGGTAGATAGGGGAGTCCATTTGAATTCAGTTATACATCATTTTAAAGCTTAGAGTCTGCTTTTTCAGAATCTGCCCCTTAATGAAAATCCATGTCTGGCAACTTTTTGTTCGTTTTGTGGTGCAGGGTCACATTTAAAGTGAAGCTTTTTCAGTAATTTTGATTATTCTTTCTCTTCAACTGGAAATGCGATTATCATGAACTTCTTTGATAATGTTGCATTTTGTTCTAATACTTTAAAGATTATCTTCAGTTGATCATTATACTGTGAATGTACTATAGTGAAGATTGTTTTTTGTTTTTGTTTTTTTGTCGGATACATGTAAGAAAGATGACTTTTTTTTTTTTTTTTTTTACACAGGGGGAGAAGACAGCCTCCTGCCTGCCTCAAATATTAAAGTCTGCATTACACATGAATGTACATTGCACATTTAGTATGTTTGCTTTTGACATTTGAATAGCTGAGCAGATGTTTCTGAGACAAGGGGATGCATTGCTTGCGGATCTGCGTGGCTCTTCCAAAGCAGTTTGTGGTTTGTTGCTGCCTGAATTATTAGATGTCACCATCTCGCAGACCCAGGTGGAACTGTCAAAGAGAAGGGAGAGATCCTGTGTTCTTAACTGATTAAAAGAAAGAAAGTTGGGAATCTAGAGACAAACAAAATGTTTGCAATTCATGTATTGATATACAGGTACATCAATGGTGGGAGAAATGGCAGGGAAGTATCACACACCGACTTGTGATTTTGAAGTAAGCAGCAGTGGGATGCATACAGGGTGTCCCCATGGGGGATGTTAAAAAAAAATACAATTATGTGCATGTATGATATGTGTATATCATAGCTAGCTAGCTAGATAGTTCTATTATATATATAGTGCATGAGGCTGAATGCACTATAACAATATAAGCACCGACAAATTCTGAATTTGCCCCGAAGGTCAGTTATATTCAATGAGGCCGTAGGCCGAATTGAATATAACTGCCTGAGGGCAAATTCAGAATTTGGAGGTGCTTGGTACTTGTTATAATGCAATAAGATGTCATGCACTATGTGTTATATAAAATAGCATACATACCCAGGCGAACCATACGAAAGCCCTAGATCACTTTGGATTCTAACATTACACGTGCATGATGTGTCTATACAATACCAGTTTCTTTGAACCTGTGACCTGTGTAGACAAAATCCTGAAAATCCCAATTCAACTATCGAGTCTAGGGTCTATATCTAGATCTATAGATCTAACAGTGCAAGTAACAGTACGATAGGTTAGGACCAACGTTAGATCTACGAGTGACAGAGCTAGTTAACACTAACGTTAATTGACTAACGTTAGACCGAATAGGTCTATTCGTATGTAACACGTTAGAGTGACGCCCTACTTACTGCACTGCGCTGGGTCCAGGACCAGGACTAGATGATGTATTGTAGGATTAGGGATCTACTGGATTTAAAAACAAGGTTCGTGCCAGGCATTGTAGTCACCGTTGATGAAAATATGGATGCCGAGAGCGTGTTGTAGAAGTTCATAGCGTAGCGTGATCAAAGAGCGCTTAACGTATGCTGCCCATCTACGGGGCACTTCCGCGTAGAATGTACGGTGAAAGCAGCCCAAATCTCGGGTTGACTTGCTTAATATCCGTCGGATTGATTCCTTTTTCAGAACAGTAGGAGTCTTAAATTCGTAGGGCGTATTTGATGACATCCTTTGTTTTCTTTGTGTCCTCATCAATAGATCAGTCTCTGTAAAAGTAGCGAACCTGCTGTTGTTTTCAGCTTCCATGTTTAAATCTACCGCTGAAAGTCTAGTCCCACACAGATAAGTTGCTGGCATAGCCAGCGAGAATCGAGAATAACGATAATATCGAGCAAAGCATATCGCGGTTGTGGCGCAATCGCGTCGATAGGATGCGGGATTCAAGTACTCGATGATTAAAGTGAGGGAGCAAAAACCGATAGTCACATCGATAGTGGGTTATCGTTTGCAATCGTTATATTTTACGTGCACTATAACTTTTGTCATGCACTGCCGGCCTGTATCATAAGTATGTATGCTATTTTATATAAATATATAGAGGGAGATAGATATATATAGAGAGAAAGATGGAGAGATTGAGAGAAGATACATCATCACTTGAGAGCTAGAAGGGTACTGTTGCATTCTAAGATTTGAGCTTGAATTAAAATGAAACAATCTATTTTCATGAAATAAAAAGCTTACTTCGAAAATCAAGAGTTGGTACATTTACAGGCATTGACATTCCAAATATTTGGCAAAATAGTGCCTGTGTGGTTTTGATTTTTAATACTTTACTGAAAATGAAATAGTTTGAAATTGACACCAAAATGTAGAGGAGATCAAACTCTATGTGATTCCAAAAGACTTAATACCCCCCAAATTGTTATAATGCTCTTCTGGTTCTCAGACGAGGATTACATGCATATAATACGGTTCCATGACATTTGCTCCTGCAACAATTTGCTCCCATGAAATATCTGCACGCTATTTGAAGGCGAGCATAAATTCTTGATCCACAAACATAACCCTAAAACCCTAATCCCTCACATCAAACTAAACCTAAAACCTTTAATATGACAACCCTAACCCTAAGTCCTTGAAGAAGAAATTGGACTGGAGCAATTGTCGCAGGAGCAAATGTCATGTCACTGTTCATACTTGCAATTCATGCCCTATAATGCACGTAATTGTTTTTATTACACGGATAGATAGATAGATAGAGAGAGAGAAAGAGAGAGAAAGAGTGAGAGAGAATAGGTGAGATGAATAGGTCTCATTTAATGAACAATAGTTGATAGTTGTACTCAATAGCAAGGGTCTATTATGCTTTGTCCGGTTTATTGCCTGTGCTTGTGTGGTAATTAAAAACACACACACACACACATGAGACCTCTTGGACAGTGCAGCCTAGGTGTTGGGAATAGATACACATTACTGTGAATAGTGAAAGAGAGAGAATTGTCAAAACACTCTCTCGACCATTAGGACATGGCAGCTTCAGTGTTTACAGAGGTTGTTCTCGGGGTCGTAACAAGCCTTTCTGCTTGGCATGTTTGCCGTTTCACTTGGGAATGCTTTGAGAACAAATACCCGAGCTTTAGCTGGATGGGTGGGCAAATAACGGAGCTCGTTTGGTTATGTAAATCGTTTTCCAGTGTTTGTCCACAGTCAATGGCATGGACAGGATATATTTGGCATTGGTCTCTTTTATACTCTCAAAGCAGAAATGACAAGAGCTAATATTTTGATGAAGTCCCAGTGATACTGGGAAAACAATATTGAATTAATTTGTTATCCCCATTCACCCCCACCCCTCTCCCCAGCTATTACAGAGAGCAAGGTTTTTATTAGTGCGATCCTTGTGGAAACAATTTTGCATTGATATGACAGAGTAAATTAGTAATATGCCAGTGGAAAAATCAGCACATTGGTGTGTGTCGCTATGTATTCTGCCTGCAATGATTCTGTTTGGTTTCAGTGCAGAGAAATTTTAGAATTCGAAAAGAAGTAAAAAGAGATATGAACAGAAACAAAACACTCATTCAAAGACACAAGCAGTATTCACTGTGGTCTGTTATTTATGATCATTTTTGTTTCCATTTTACAATTCTCCTTTTAAAAATAATCAAACATTGGAGACCCTGTCTGATTCTAACCAAGAATAGTATTGGAGCATATAAAGGAAGTCAGTGGGCTTGTTGAAGTTGTGTGTTTGTTTTCCATGTACAGCAGAATACGAATGATACGCAGAATGCTTGATGTCCAAATCTTGCTATCTACCAAAGATGTTAACTCACCAAGAAATTTGTTCAGATGGTGAAAACAAAGGATTGGGGGGGGGGGGGGAGTGACACGCCTGCCTTTAAAAACAAAGTTTACCCCACTTATCAAGGGAATAGAATTTTAAATTATTCTTTGTCTCTTCATTATTTAAGGGGGGGGTGGTAAGGGAAGGGGTGATCAGATGCTATATATATGATTACCAACATTGCTGGCAACTACAAAATTTGATAGTCTGTTTAGATTGTGTTTCCCCTGTATCAAAATATAACAACAAAAAAACTCAAGACAACAATCAATATGGTGTGTAATGCTCTGGGGGAAAAGAAAGAAAAAAAAAAAGAAGACCCTCTGTCATCAATATTATGGATTTGTAACCAAGTCTCCAAGAGCTCCCCGCCACGGATGACATAAAATACAGATCATTATGAGATATGCAGACCTCGTCGACTATCGCGTTCCCATCCCGTGGTGCGTAAATGTAAATCCAGAGAGACGGCTCCTTCCTTCGCTGTCTATGGCTTTGCTTTCCCTTTTGAATAAAAGTGAAGGGAGATGGTCAGTTTAATGTGGCTTCTTTGGTGACCGGTGATGATTCAATGCCATTGAGGAATTTCCGTCCCGGCAACGTGCGCTTGTTCGTGATGAAGCGGTGTTTGTCACGCAAGGTCAGACTTGCTGTGGAAAAGAGAACAAATCAACGAGCCCCAGAAACCACATTTCTGTGGTATGGTTCCTCATCTTTCTGATGTTTACTACCTATTGTTGATGATTGATCTATTCTATAAAGTTGTGAAATAGTAAAGAACTATTCGTTCATTTGAGCCATATTATGATCATTTCACAAATCATTTCAGCTGAAGGCTTATTGAAAACTTCAAAATATAGAACATTGTAGAATTTATGAAATGATACTTCCTCCTCAAATTGCCAATTTTTTTAAATTTTTCCCCCTCTGGTTTTGAATTATAGATTAATTAATCTAATCAGTGCCATCAAGTCTTTCTCTGATATAGTATGCTGTAAAATGCAGAGGTGCCAATTTAATGATTTAACAAGATAATGATTTCTGCAGCAGAGTTACTCTGGAACAGCCCTATGAACCAATTTGTTGTTTTTATAGATAATAATGACAATAAAAAAAACCTATCCAATGTCTTCACCCATGCACACTTTGGGGGTTTGTTTTCGGTTTCTGTGCATTTTACAATAATTGTTGATATTTAATCATAGAAAATTACAGCATTATTCTCAAAACTGTTTTTTTTTCCCTCATACATCAGGAAATGATATACACAACTCAGACAACCAAGGTCAACAATTATTTCAGATATTGAAACACTGCATTACTAAACATGGCCACAGACTGCTATGAATACCATCAAACAAGTTTATGCTTCAGTGTGACAGATCATATCTATATGTAGTTGTGCAATAGCCAGCAACACCAGAAGTTTATGAAGTAAATTCAGGATAAAGGTCTTGTGTATCTGGCCAAGTATGAAAAGGAATAGAAAGACTGCAGTCTTTTTTTTTAAATGTATAATACATTATCCCATTGAAGACTACTTCCGAGTATTCTTTGGCAGCTGCCTATGGAAAATGTGTGTTATAGCAATGTCAGCTCGTCCTCAATGGGTTAATGCGCATTCTATTTTTTTCCTACTGCATCCATGCCTTTACAGCAGTAAAACACACACACACACACACACACACACATAAAGAAAAAAAAACTGCTGGTGCTTATGCTAATTCAAAATCAGTCTATTGCCATCAGGACAGCTGCCTCCCAAATGACCTTTAACCCTCCAGCAATGTTTACCAATTCCTTCCAGGCCAGTTCATTCTTCTCCTTTTTCAAACCAAACTACCCCACAGCCCAGGCACAACAGCTGAAATCAAGCAAGCAATAAAACTGGCCCTCAGATGCAGATGAAACACAGGCATATGACACATGTACACTCATTGGAAACGTCTACATGTGTGCAAATTATTGCATCATAACAATACCTCATTTTTGGCAGGACAATCAATGCAGGTTTCTTTCTCCAGTAGTATGCCAAATGTTCCTTCTTCTTCTTTTTTTTTTTTTTCTCAAATCGGTGGAGTAAGTAATACATTCCATGCACACCTGTGGGGGCATGGCATGTCAGAAAATTTTACGTCCCTGTCCAATGAGACCGTAGGCACGTTTTTATTTCTTTGTCTTTGACAGCGGAAAAATAAAAAATAATCTCAGCCAGACGGTCTGCGAATGTCACTTTCACGAATGGGATAACCTGACCAAACATCGCGGAGGCGTCTCTTTTAAACGCTCCCAAGAGAGAAAAGCAGCGGATCTGGTGAAGTTGTTTGATAGCTGGGAGAAACACAATGGCCTCGTCTGGTGTAACTAATTACCAGTTGTCCTCCATTTCCCTTCCCCTTCCCCCCCTCCCCCCAACCCCCACCCCCATCACCCACACTCCGCCCCGTGTACCTCCGGCTTTGTCAGGAAATATGCTCCAGGGATGAGGACAAGATAATGAGGGAACCCATACTTCAGGAGAGGCCGAAGCATTAATTAGTACTCACTATTTTCTACCTTGATAAAAAATCATATTGGAAAAAAACAAATAAAGAGCTACGTTACACAACCATTTATATGTGATTAACTCTTTGGCCCGAATTCACAAAGGTGGTACAAATGAAACCATGGTTTAAACCATGGACAAAAACCATGGAGCACCAAGTGTCGCGTGGAATATTTCGTTACAAAATTGTTCATTTCGTCAACAAAATGACCGTTATGTTAACAAAATTATCATTTCGTGGACGAAATGTTGATTTAGTTACAAAATGTTGTCTTTTCGTTACAAAATAATAATTTCATCAGCGAAAAGGCTGATTTCGTAACGAAACATTCCATGCGACACTTGGCTCTCCATGGTTTTTGTCCATGGTTTAAACCATGGTGTCATGTGTACCACCTTTGTGAATTCGGGCCATTATGTGCCATGGTGTATCCACCCGTTTGCCACATTATTCTGAGACAGCAACATCGTCATGCTTTGGGAAAACATTCTGTTTTTCAAATCTATGTAACTTTTATAGATTTCTGTCGAGCTGGACATCTGGTAAGCACTATTGTAGAGAAAATGCCAAACTTTGCTTTGATGTAAACTGTATGACAAGTTAATCTATGATTGTTTTTCTTTCAAATGGCTAAGAGATACATTACTAAAAGGCATGACTTTTGCACACAAAACAATGACAGAAATTCAAATGCAGAATCCAGTAGGGAACACCGGTTGCTGGTCATTCACCACATAAAATGCAAGCAATATGCGAGAGGAACAGAATCGCAAGAAACGCTTTCATTGTACTGTGGCATTTGGCGATTTATCGATTACTTTAGGTGGTTTTATGCGTTTGAGCAGAATATGCGAAGTTGGCACACCGTCCACTGAGTCGGGAGTGCGAACGTGGCACATAAAGAGTTAAGGAATCAGATTTTGATTTAGAAAGCTACATTATACAAGACCTGTTGCTGAATATGGCCCTCAGGCTATTAATCATTACTATTGTCAGTTTCAAGCAGTGTTGCCCCCCTCCCCCCCCCCCCCCCATGGCCAGAAAGATTCAAACATGCATGATACTATATTCTTACACAAGAGCTATACATGTAGGAGACACCACCATTATTTTCCATTTACACTCAACTTTTTGAGTTTACACGTAGTCCTTTTAATGGATATCAAAACAAATCCTTAAAGCCCCATCAAAGAGTATGGTGTGAAGAAACCATAAATTTGCCAAGTATAGTTGTACCTACACACTTTGTATCCGTGGGCTATATTCGAAAATCACGCTGTAAATCTTGGATGATGGTATCTACAGCAGCTTTGGTATTGAATACAAAGTTTTATTTTATACCAGTTCAAATAGTCATTTGGCTTCAGTGATATATGCGGAGGTTGGTCAATGATACACATCGTATTTCATCTTTACCACATTAGCTTATATTTTGTATTATATCAGATGAGATTTGTGGTCACAGTCATCTGAGCAGATATTGCGAATATTTGTGGCTATTTTTGTCTCTAGTCTTATACAATAACAACGCAGTTACATCATCACCACTGGTCAAAAATGTGTTTTATATATACGATGTACAAAGTTGATTTCCACTTTACATAAAATGCAGGACAGTGAGAAATAACAATATAATATTTTCCATATCTATATGCAGTAGTTTCTCATGTTCATACATTCTTATCAGTATTGTTTTTGCAGAAAGATATTATCAATGTGTATCCCATACATAAATGTTACATTTTATTGCTTTTATGATTTTTATTTTACTGTAGCAGTTGCATTATGCATACATGTGTGTGTAATATGTGACCGTGCATTACAAAACCTACAAAACAAAAAGTTGCACTACCTAATTTTATATTAAAAATAGGTGAAATGGGTCATCCTAGTCTATCTTTATCTTTTAATTTTGTTTCAAAGAATAATTCTTTTACATACATGTAAATCTCAAATATGAGATGATACAACAAATGGGATTTTCTGCTTCTTTTTTTTTTGCAGTTTTTCTGGAACACTTCAAGTGGAATACTAAAGGCATGTTTTAGCAGTCCCTTTTCATTTCCTTAAAACCATAAAGAGTTACACACTCCTCACTTTTGAAGTTGGTATCAGTCATGAATGGAATGTGCTTAATGTGAGTGCAAAATCTCAACTTAAAGGTAGGGAATCCCATTTGCATGCCTTAAATGAAGAGTTGTATAAATACAGCACTTGGTATGTTGAAGAGAGTATCATTTTAGAAACTCCCATAAAGTATTGAAAGTGGAAGGTAACATTTAGTACATTTTTATTGACCATTAGATTTTGAATTGAATTTTTTTTCGGGGCTCACCGTAAATTCCAGTACATTACTAGGCTACCTTTGTAGACCCATGCACTGCATGTGTGTCCATCATGTATATTTTGTGAAGAAAGTTCATCAAAACTTACAAACATTTCTATATACATTCTTGCCACACACTCTATATGTTATTACATCAGCTCTTATACTTTTAGATTTGTGTTTATAGATAAAAGAATACAGAAGACTGCAACAAAAAGGCTTAAGTGTGGCTGACACACAGAACTACTGAGTAGTTGAGTTTTGTGCATTATTCAAATTGTAGATAACTGTTGACTTCGAAATTTCTCAGCAGTGGCCTAAACAAGTCCCCTGAGGTTCATATTTAATGTTTTGTTGCATTTTGGGAGGTCTGTAAAAGGTATCCCCTACATGTACCTTTAATGTGATAATCTCTTCATTTTGGTCCCTATAAGATTATCCTTCTTTTTTTGTCGCATTTAAGGGGTAAGACTAAGCTCTGGAATAGACCCTAGAAACTTCAAAGCCTGCTTCCTTGTTGAACAACTTTTCCAGAGGGTATACTTTCCGTCCATTACCAGATCTAGAGGTGAGAAAAGTCCATTTGTGTTGAGTTATATGCCATTCTAAAGCCTAGAGTCTGCTCTTTTTAAATCTGCTGTTCTCCAGTCAAAATCCATGTCTGATCCGACGACTATTTTGGTGGCTCTGTGATGCAGGGTCACATACATGTACATGTACACTATATACAGTTGTACATGTGTGTGAAGAGTAGCGATGCTTTCCAGTACCTATTAAATATGCAAATTTCAGGCAACATTCTGGCTCTGTTTTCCTGCCAGTCAGTATGCCGACAATTGCATGTTGTATTGTTGTTTCTTTTTTTTTTTTCAAGTAAAGAAGTAAGACCAAGGGAAGAAAGAGAGAAAGAGATAGACAGAGTCCTTGGAGACTCATCAATCTCCAGTGCAATCAGCATTTAAAGGAAGATGAGAAAGAGTCACATGACCTCTCTTGATCCCCGCAATAATGCCCGTGACCTCGTTGAGCTGAACTCGGCGCGACTGTTTACCGTTGCTCGCATTGGAACCCAAGAATAGCTGTAGAACCTCCAGGCATTGTGGAAGAACATTCTGGCTGTGTTATATACTGTACTATTAGATTTCATTACAATTAAACAGCAAAACAAAACACAACACAACCCTGTGGCGCCTAAACCACGTCTCTTGTGGTACCCTGAAATAAACTGTAGAAATCACAAGTTTGCATTGGTTGTAGAGACAATTCACTAGTGAATCTACGACAATCAACTTCTGTAGAAGGGTGATACAGTCCTTAATGTTATAAATTTAGAGAATCATATGTGTTTGTACATCCCACGCCCCCTCTACTAAAAACAAGTGCACACCCACTCATGTATTATAAGGACACATATTGTATTTCTTGGTGATTTTCAAGGGCAGGAAACCATTGCAGTTTAGAGTTAAAAGATAATGGAATAAACAAGAAAATGCTTCAAATACAGGCAGGAAATTAGCAGATATTTTAACTTGTTATCTTTTAAGCAATGGTGGTTTATTTGCAATGAACAATATACATGCCCCATACACAATTGTCATTGTGAGCTAAAGCTTTAGTCTACCTATGTTTGAGTAAAGCTTGTCAATGTTAGCTGGATATTGACCACCAGAAACCATTGGACTTGGTTCCTAGGATTTATTGTGCTTCAGGTCGTGAGCTACATACAATGTATAGACATTTGTCACAATGACAACATTGGTGAAATTAAATGATGATAATCAATGATATTTATATAGTGCTTAAAGGCATTTCTATCAGAGCACATTGATACAGAACAGAAAAGTTTATTTAGAGTACTAGTATAGAATGAACATTATGATATATAGGACCTACAAAAATTAATAGAAAATACCAATAAACAAATCAAACAAAAAATTATATTGACTTTTCATATGTATGTTTAAGTGCAATATTACAAGATTTCACATTTGGTGGAAGATGAGTGCACCTCATCTTCCACCAAGTGCGAAATCTTGTTCCATTCCACAAGTAAAGACCATACACTGTTTTCTACAATGCCTCAGACGCATTAACGGATGTGGTCCACACCAAATCAAAGAAATTGCAACAATTTTATTAAAGAAATTCAAATTTGATGGGTATACATTGTACTGTCTCACAGTACAGTTGGTCGTATTTGAAAGTGATCGCTTGAGGCTGTTGACAATAAAATGAGTGATTAAATGTGTGTTGTATCTGACTTAAATGTAGTGTGCATGGCAGGGTATGTAATTTGTCATGTTGGAAGCATGCAATGGTGCAAAAACAATGAGTTGGTCATGAGCCAAAGATGGGAGTCCATGTATTGGTGACGTCAGCCATGCAGTATTCTATTTGGCTTGCCAAAAATGATACAGCTCAACAGCAACAGCATGCAGTAATACTTTTAACTACATGCCACATGATGAGCAGTCAACCAATCAAATAGGTAGAATCCTTTTTTAAGTGTTGTACAATTTTTCATAGCTTTGTATTTACCCCAAATCAAATCAAATGCCGTAGCAACTCAGATTTTTCAAATTGGAAACATTGTTAAAAATTGTCTTTTAAAGATATAGGCTTTCATCAACTCGAGATTTTGTCATTTTTGTCCCCGCCGAACGAGTTCGAGCAGGGGACTATGAAACGGGCTCCGTACGTGTGTGTGTCCGTGTGTCCGTCCGTCCGTCCGTCCGTCCGTCCGTCCGTCCGTGTGTCCGTCCGTCCGTCCGTGTGTCCGTGTGTGCGTCCGTGTGTGATCAAAATCTTCAATTTGCTACTTCTCTGTCATTTATGAGCCAATTTTGATTCTGTTTGCTTTATATGATAGCACTACATGGGAGCTTTGAAACTTCTACACAGAATTTCAGTCGTGACCTTTGACCTTGACCTTTGACCTATATTGTACATTTTGCTACAAAATGCTACTCCTTTGCCATTTCCAACCCGATTTCGATTCCGTTTGCTTTATGTGATGGCACTAGGTGAGGGCTTCAAAACTTCTACACAGAGTTTTGACCTTTGACTTCTTTGACCTTTGACCTTGATTTTTTGACCTATATTGTACATTTTGCTACAAAATGCTACTCCTTCGCCATTTCTAACCCGATTTCGATTCCGTTTGCTTTATGTGATGGCACTAGGTGAGGGCTTCAAAACTTCTACGCAGAATTTTGACCTTTGACTTCTTTGACCTTTGACCTTGATTTTTGACCTATATTGTACATTTTGCTACGAAATGCTACTCCTTCGCCATTTTTAACCCGATTTCAATTCCGTTTGCTTTATATGATGGCAGTAGTTGAGGGCTTCAAAACTTCTACACAGAATTTTGACCTTTGACTTCTTTGACCTTTGACCTTGATTTTTGACCTATATTGTGCATTTTGCTACAGAATGCTACTCCTTCGCCATTTCTAACCCGATTTCGATTCCGTTTGCTTTATGTGATAGCACTAGGTGAGGGCTTCAAAACTTCTACACAGAATTTTGACCTTTGTCTTCTTTGACCTTTGACCTTGATTTTTGACCTATATTGTACATTGGCTACAAAATGCTACTCCTTCGCCATTTCTAACCCAATTTCGATTCCATTTGCTTTATGTGATGGCACTAGGTGAGGGCTTCAAAACTTCTACACAGAATTTTGACCTTTGACTTCTTTGACCTTTGACCTTGATTTTTTACCTATATTGCACATTTTGTTACAAAATGCTACTTCCGGCGGGGACATATGTTACGCACCGCGTAATTTCTACTTTTCCTTGTTTGACTAATTTTTCAGTAGTAGTAATGCTTTCTATTTTCCAGTATTTGTGAAGAGCAATTTATAGAAAAAATCTTGTGAGGTGGAGGTGTAATGCAAGTTTTTTTGTGTGTTCAAATCACCTTAAGTTGTTCAATTTGAGCGCCTTTAAGTGGTATCAGTGAAACTACCAACAGTTGTGCATACGCACTATTTATTCATTCAAGAGTAAGACATACCATAATCGGGCAGGCAGACAGATTTGCAGGCTTAATAATGCAACCCAAACACAACCAAAATGTGATTAACTGGGGTATTTACGGGCACCCCTTTCCCGAATATTGTCTCGGGATAGCAATATGATTGATATTGTACCACGATGGGTTCAACAGTGTCGCGCGGAGCGTTGTCGGGTCAGAGCGCTGAGGGCAGCGCAATAATGTCTCCCATGTCGATATTTGCTTACCGCTGTGTAATGACAAGACTATTGTTTGTAGCAATTTGCGCGGGGTGCCATAGATCGTGGGTAAAGATTTGATTACCCAGGGAGAAGCAGCACCCCTAATTAAGACCCTCTCTGCCTTCTTATCAACCTCACAATACACCGTCTTCAAAGGTGAATGATACCCAAATACATAGTACATGTATGTGGATTTAGTCAATGGAGCATTTCTAGTCATAACACATCTGTGAAGTTTGAGGAAAATCAGTCCATCCGTTCTAAAGTTCTGAATTCTTTACAGATTCAGTGCTGCCATTGCTTGACGAAAAGACTACAATCTGTACAACAGTTCATGATATCACTGCAGGACAATGGTGAAAAGAAAATATAAAGAGAATTTTAAAGCAGGCTTGTACAAGGAAGATTGAGAACATGATACAAAAAAGTAGATCTGCTTTGTTATTAAAGACTTACTTTGATAACAGACCATTCTTCGTACGCGCACACACTAAAACAAAAATAGTACACATTTCCAAATATTTTCATCTGAAGGTACATTATAGTCTTTATTGTTTACTTCATAGATACCCTATTTTTCAACCCTTTATGTGCTTTATGTGAAAATACAAGGTTACAGATATAAACAATGTAATCATTTAGTGTTCTGTGTAGAAAATTTTTTTCAGCTAATATTTAAATGTAATAAACTTTAGGAGTATCTTTGAAACTGTAAACACTTCCCCAATACTCATTGTATCTTTAGGTATCGGAGAAGCGAGTACCAGGTGAAAAGAATAAATATTTACTTGTTTCACGGCAAAATTATTTTCTTTCATTTCTTTGAAAGTGTGTACAGTTGATGGAAGATCAGAGCATTTCATTTCCAACCTGTGCCCTTTAGAATGCTTTGATTCCCCATAGGGTTACTACATGGTATTATCCAATTCCTTCAAGCATTGTGTTCAAACACCTTCTGTACACTCACAGGAACAGAACAGATTATTGTGCAATACACTGTACATTCTCACACAGTGAGTGCTATCAATTGTGCCAGCAAAAAAGAAGAAGAAAAAAAGAAGGTCAAACTTGTTTTCTATGTACAGTAACTCGGCAATATGCAACAACATGCCATTGAAAAAGGTTGATGTCAATTTTTGTTTACTTGTTTGTTGCTGAAATCAAGATGCCTTTCAATGCTATTCAAAGGGACTTGTTTTTGCCACCTGTCCCACAAGAATCTCATATATGTCTTTTGTGTAATGATGTGTTTGCAAAATATGTGCTGCACCTGTCGCTCATTGACATTGGTCATTTCACATCTACTGTAGATTCAGTGCAACCACACTTGTACATTCTGCATGCATACTTCGTCTGTTCACACAATTTGTGTGTGTGATTTTGAATGGTAAAACATATCAAAAATGTTTCCTATGCGTAGATATGTCTGTTCTACTGTACACATTATTTGGGCAGTATCTTTTTTTTTTTCTTAAGTGGACCTACTCTCTCTCACTAATTGCAGTTGTCATGGTAACAGCATAAACTTCCTACATGTATCTACAGACCCGTTATCCGTGAAGTTGTGACTGGTTGAGGAGCCATTAAAGTCATTCCGGACCGTGATGTGACATGCCTTTAATACCTTTGCTCGTATTGTGTGTGTGTGTGTGTGTGTGTGTGTGTGTGTGTATAATTGATATGGGGGCAGTCTCTTTTTTTTCTCTCTCTCTTTCTTCTCCATGACAGTTTGCCACTATTGCTTAATAATACATGTTTTGTTTGTTTGTTTTTTATTTCTCTTTCCAAATCTTTAAAGTACAAAATGTATTTTCTGATACGATTACTGGAAATAGATATAATTACTGTTTCCACATCCAAACTATTCATAAAGTTTAGATTGTGTGACATTTTGCCATGAATAACATACTATGTGTAAAAGATGCCTGAAAAGGCTGGGTAAATTACCTCCTTTACTGTTCGGGGGGGGGGGGGGGGGGCAGTCAACAAGAGGCCAGTCAAAGAATGTGATACCAAAAATGTGTGACAGAATTAAACCAAAAAAATACAAACAAACAAACAAAGAACTTACATTGTAAGAGATAATGGGGCGGGGTCAAGGCTGATGGAAGAATATATTCTAGGAAGTTTGTGTTGCCGTTTTGCTGGTAATTTAATCAAATTGTCAGTTGCTGCTAACACTGACGTTTCACACTGCATACCGCATGCTTGTAGGTCATATCCCTTGTATATTTCCAGTATGTCACCCAAAGGTGTTCTTTGAACTATCTCACGGGACCACGAGGGCCATCTATTGAAGTGGTCAGTGACAGCAGAAGAGCCTTTTGTGACTTAAAGTGTGCTATTTATAACAATTTCATCAAAGTCAGAAAGAGGAAAAAAAGGTAGGCAGCGCTATGAGATTCTCTAAGATATGCACATGTACAATGTAGATGTGCAGATCCTGAATGACAACTGTGAATACAATACCTGAAATTATTATAATTGTCATTACAATGGAGTGAGTTATGAACATACTGTATCCAGATCATTTGATTTATCATAAGAGCAATAATTTTTTCTTATATTAATATACTATCAGAGCATTTGAAATTTGGGCTGTGAAGTGTTGAGTTATCATGTCAAGGGGCCTTTTTTTGTTTGTTTCTTGTCATGTAATTTGTCATGAATTGTAACGGACAGCTCATGATCAGGAATTCATCTGTTGGATTTCGTAGTTGTTGTTGTTATGACCTTCATTCTTTGTCACATGAGAGTTATGGCCTTTATTACATCCACACAGTAATTTGGTATTGTTGTATTCTTTGGTTTTTTTTTTTTTTGTTTTTATGCTAAGTACAAAAAAAAAAAAACTTTCTTGGTGTATTTTTCAAGACAAATGGAAAAAATATTTCCAGTATTAAGAGAGTGTACACATGAACAGTGGAAATTGGCATTCATGATTTCAGGGCTCTCATGCAAGTGGCATTCTTGGTTGATAAAAAAAAAAAAACACCCACAAAAACAACAACAAACTTCTGACTGTTGAGTAATACATAATTTATGAGAATGGCATACAAGGATGGAATGCCAAAACTCATTGTTTCATCTCTTGCTGTACATGGAGAATTCTTTGCCCGAAACAAGCAGTGAAATGCCAGCTACGTGATATGCCGACAATATGAGAGAGAGTATTACGTACGTGTATGTACGTCCTCTACGATGTCTCCAGAAATCAGTCTTGCATTGTATGCGTATGATTTCGCCTCGTTGGCCGTGAGCTCAGGAAGGGGCCGCTCATTCACAGACATTGTGCTGGCTTTTGATGGGAGAAGTTTACGTATTGACTGTCGTACTACAGTGCATGATTATTCAGTGCACGCCTCACTGATATTATGCTTTCATTATGTTACATGTACACAGACATACAAAGCAAGATCAGTCACACATGTATCAAAGATTTGGGCAAGAATTTTACTCTGTCTTTATACTTTAACTTTTTTTGTCTTTGTGTCTTATATATTCATGAAGTCATGATGAGGCAAATTAAGACTTATTTTTTCAACATGAATATATTCCATGCATTTTATGTATCTTGACATTCTAGAAACATAGATTATTGTCTATCTCACTCTATTTTCTCTTTCATAAATTTAAATCTCTCTTCTATCTCTATGCCTTTGTCTGTCAAGCACCCCTGATATTGACACACTTCATGCACTGTAAAAAGAGTGGTGTCAGACTTAACAGCATGGGTGTTAAATCTAACACCGATCAAGTGTCAGTAGAGGACCACACCGACAGACCGTGTAGAAAGTATGTTGTGATGGTGTTGAAAAGTGTTCACCTGGCACTTCCTGGTGTTAATTTGACACTAGCTGGTGATATTATAAAACTGCGCTGGTGTTAATTCAACAATGATACTTCTTAATGTTGATTTGATATTGCTGGTGTCAGTGTCAATGGTATAACACCAGCCCAGCTTCAATAGGAGACCACTCCAACTGGTGTTACTGTGGTGTAAATGTGTTTACAACATCTTTTCAAAATTCAAATACTTTATTGGAAAGTATTTGTTCATCTTATTGAAGTTCAAAATCAACAAGAAAAACAGTAACTAATTATCTATCTAAAAATTAGTTTTATATTTTGAAGTGACACCCGAAGGTGTTAATTCAACACCACAAATGAGCACCGGAAATTTAACATCAGGTCGGTGTTTCATATTTAACACCCAATTTTTCTTTTTTTACACCTGTATTAATGCCCTGTGTTTTATACATAATATCTCTTCTTTTATCAATGGCAGCCAGTTACCTGTGTCTCCTTCATTCTCTTTCTCTTTCCATTTTTATATATTCATTCAATTAATAGTTTCCCCTCCACAGCTGTATCTGTCTGTCTACAAACATATCTCTCCCTGTCTTTTTCATACATAGATGTCTCAAAGCAAATATCTTCTCAGTAAGTCCCCTTTCACACTGAGTCTCTCTTCCGTGTGTGTTTGTGTCTGTGTGTGTGTATTAATCATAATTAAGTAAGAAAGTATTTCCCCGGGTGCTGTCACTCAAACTTAATGCGGTTTACATCAATCAGCATGCTCGCTCCACCATAAATTGCTCGCATTCAATTACTTGCGGGAAATGAGTACTTGCTTTTCCGGCAATGCAATTTATTAATTTTACACATTTTTTTTTTTCAACCGAGAGCGTGTCTTTGATGCTCTTTTCTTTTTCTCTCTCCAGGTATGAGTTATGAAAGGATATCATAATGTAATCCTGGGTGTGGGTATTCTGTTGCAAGTACTGATACATGTATGTAATGCAGATTTGTACTATGGCCATGAAGAGGAGTAAATCTCTAGCAGGCAATTTGCCCTGGAGGTCATGCTTGAATGCTTGACCACTGGTGTGTGTGATGTCCATTTAACAAACCATTTCTCCTGCAATGGCAAATAACAGCTGCAGACACAAGCATACTGTATGTGCATATGCAGTGTAACAGCGAGAGAGAGAGAATTATTGTACAGTTAATTCTGTTTTGCACATCCAATGTGAAACCTTGGTTAAAAGAACAGAGTCTGGAAATTATTGCTATTGTGAAAATTTAGCCATAAATAGTAAAAAAAAAAAAGGAAAATCTTATCTCCTTCTTGTCATTCCATTCAGCAAAAATATGTGAGCGTGCATCACAAAACCAACTAAAAGTTGTACAACCAAATTTTACATGGACTCAAAATAGGTGAAACTGATCAACCTAGACAATATTTCTTGAAGAGTAATTCTTCTACATAATCATTGAGTTTGAGATCAGTATACAGGTGGAAAAATGTGTTGTTGGGGTTTTTTTCAGAATAGTGTGATAAGTTAGGTCTTAGAAGCCCCTTTTCATTTCTTTAATTCCCTTTTAATACACACTCTTCACTTTCAACTCTAATTAAATTTTTAAAGTTAAGTCCTACTACTTTTAAAGTTAGTATTCGTCATGAAAAGAATATGTGAAGAACTAAATAAAGTACGCAAATTTCAGCTTAATCTGATAATTCCTTCATTGCTATTGCTATGGAGTTTGACATCTTGTTTTTTGTCTCATTCATTGCATAGAGTGCAACTTGGTGAGATTAAAGCACTTGAGACCCGAAACTTCAAAGCCTCTTTTCTGAGTAATCAGAGTGTGTACCTTCTTTTAACCATTACTTAGATAGGTTAGGAAAGTCCATATTTCTATGGAGTTATACCTCATTTTAAAGCTTAGGGATGTTTCAAAATCTGCTGTTGACTAATCAAAAATTCCATGTGTGGTGACTTTTTGGTGGTTTTTTGATGCAAGGTTGGGTCTGTTTTTCAAAATCAAGGATAGGGTTTGTTGTTGTTTTTTTTTTAGAACAGTGGAGTAGAGTTGCTTAATTTTGTGTTTGAATTATAAATATGAGTACCTGAACTCTTCCTTTGTTTTGATTTGGTTCTTATCCTTCCCTGATTTCATTCTGTAAATGTTTAAAGTCTTTCTGTAGCATCAGTTAGCGTTTGTACTCCATGGCAGCAGTAATAAAGTGACATTTGAAGAAATTTCAGATGAAACTTGAAAAACTTGGGGGCTCTTATGCCATGTATAGCTCATTGACATGCACAGTGATTGATAGAAGCATTGCTTATGGCAACTCTCCCACCATGCGGAAAGTCAGCTGTTTCATTTAATTTATATACTGAAGAAAAAATTGTAAATGGTAACATTTCAAAACCCATTATAAGTTTTATTTAATATTGGCGTTTAGATATTTAAAAATCAGTTTCTGCTGTTGCTGATTTAGTCCATATAAATTTTTTCTGGCCTCAATTCTGTCACATCTCTTTTGATTTTGATGATTTAAAGAGGCCTTTTCAAAAACACCTTCCATCCCACAAGCAGGGAACAATCCCTTTAACCCTTTGAGGACGGTTTGATTTTGCTACAACACGCATTCCCCATAGACGCTTGCCCGAGTATACTCGGGACTCGTCCCCAACGGGTTAAGAGGAAATCCTCATGGAGACGGGCCATGCATTTCAACGTCTTCATCCTACAGGAGCAACAGACTGAACATACATGTACAATTGTACATTGTTACAACCAGTTATGTATGGAAGATGGAAGGCTTTTGGATACATGTGGTCATGTTAGAATGCCGATCCCTGGAATATTCCAGAATACTAAACATTTCCACATTAATATCACTCCATGTTTCTGAGAAGAAGAAGAAAAAAAAATCTAAATTGTCTTATTGTAGCAATATCACTGCTTGATTTACTGGCATGTGCTGCCACTAGAGATTCAGATTTACTTCAATGACAGTTAATGGCCGAGAGGAGACATGTACAGTAATGACCTCGTAACAGACTGAGATTTTCTTGTCTGTTTGTGACATTTACTCATGGAAGAGATCCTCTACAGTTTCCCTCTCTTTCACCAACCGGGGTCCCATCATGCAAAGCCCGGTGTCGTTCCCGGGTAGCATCCGCTTACGCATCATTATCTCCATGGCCGTGCTTTGCCTGTCCTTGTCCATGGTCATTGAGCCGGTAAACTGATGTTGGAGAGATGGGGTTGACCCAAAATATCATCTCACCGCTCCGCTTGTTTGAGGGGAAAATCCGATTAGGAGGAGCAGTAAGAGAGAGAGAGGAAAAAAATGAAGAGGAAGAATAAAATGACAGAGCAGTTTTGGTGTAAAGGAGAGGAAGAAATTCTTCCTAGGCATGAGATTGTTAGATCATATTTTGTTCGCAGCGTGCTGATCCAGCGATAAGATTTGACAGACATTCTTCGAGTTTCGTGGAATTGTTGAAAATATGGTTGGATAGATTACCGGCTCCAAGCGACGCTTATCTTGTGTTATCGCCATGCTGCAAATGTGAGCCAAAAAACGGTAGTAAAAGGTGCAATATCCTGACCAGCCCAACCCCCATCATCACCATCTTTCTGTTCTTTCTGTAGTATTGTGAATTGACTATGCCATATGATACAGATACATCTTAAAGCCATTAATCACACGTGTGTGTGTAATGGTGTGTCTTTCCAGAAACTCAAGATACCTTCAGAGACATGAAGATACAAAAAGATTCTGTGATGTTGGTGCTGATTGACAGGGAATGTTGGACGACTGTGTCTTCTCAATGACAGTAAACATAAAAAAATAGAATTAAACAAAAAAAACTGCAAGCTTTTGAGTGCCAGTGCTCAGCTTTATGGATGGTATTCAGCAAAAAGCAAGCTGGTATTGATGATTACAGTAGAAGAGCTGTGAGGAATTTAAAAAGGCAGTACAAAAGTAGTAGATAAGAAAATCTAAGTCTGAGCTGAACTCTGAACATTCTATGCAAACTGTGAAACTCTCAAATTCTGAACACTCTGTGCAAGTGTTCCCATTCCACGTTCCAAGTTGACTGTTAACAACAAAGTAAAATGAGACAAACAGTATGGTTCAAGTTCGTGGTAATGATACAGAACATTAAAAAAAAAAAAAAGCTTAATAAGATTTTTTAAGGTTTACATGTTTGTTTGTTGTTGTCTCGCCCACCGGAGGTGAAGGCGAGACTAAAGGATCCAAATGTCGTCCGTCCGTCTTCCGTCCGTCATCCGTCCGTCGTCCGTCCGTCGTCCGTCGTCCGTCCGTCATCCGTCACAAATGTTAAAGTTTACCTGCAAGACTCTCTTATGATGCATAACTTGGCAACTGTTACAGCAATGGCAGCCAAACTTGGGTGATAGAAGCACTAGGGGTATCTTCATGTTATGTTGTTGTCGGAGGTCATGTGATGATGTCAAAGGTCATTTGAGGTCATCTATTAAAGAGTATGTGCAAGACTCTCTTTTCTATGTTAAAATTTACCTGCAAGACTCTCTTTTGACAAATAACTTCACATAAGTTGCTTGGATTACAACCTAACTTGGGTCATAGATGCACTTGGGGCACCTTCATGTTATGGTGCCGTTGGAGGTCACAGGATAAGGTCAAAGGTCATTTGAGGTCATACGTTAAAGTTTACTTGCAAGACTCTCTTATCACACGTAACTCGACACATGTTACTACAATGGCAATCAAACTTGGGTGATGGATGCACTGGGGGTGCCTTCATGTTATGGTGCCGTAAGAGGTCACATGATAAGGTCAAAGGTCATTTGAGGTCAACGTTAAAGTTTACTTGCAAGACTTCTTATCACACGTAACTCAGCACATGTTGCTACAATGGCAATCAAACTTGGGTGATGGTAGATGTCTCTTGGGAAGTTGAAGGTAACCACAAGGTCAAAGGTCACAGACGGGTCAACGAACTTTTAGGGCCCAATGTTAAGTTTTTAGGGCGCATTTCGATTATGGCTCATAACTTTTGATCCCTTTGTCCGTTTGTGACCAAACTTGGATGGAAGATGTCCCTTGGGGAGGTGAAGGTCGTCACAAGGTCAAAGGTCACAGACAGGGGTCAACAAACTTTTAGGACCCAATGTTGTTTTTAGGGCGCATTTTGATTGTGGCTCATAACTTTTGATCCCTATGTCCGTTTGTGACCAAACTTGGATGGTAGATGTCCCTTGGGGAGTTAAAGGTCATCACAAGGTCAAAGGTCGTAAGCAGGTCAATTAACTTCTGGGAGTTATAAAAAATATTAATTCCTTGTACGCAAATGGGTGAGACACAATTTGGCACTTGCCTTGTTTTTAAGAAAATACTAATTATATCTCAATTGCAACAATGCATGTGAATTGAAAGATGGAAAGGCTGTCACGACCTCACAGCTTTGTCATTGGTATGTACTCAAATATATCATCAAAATATGGATGTAAATATTTTTCATTTCAGGTCATTGATCTATCAATGACATAATCATTCCCCCTGAAAGCCATTGTTGCGGGATTATCAAATACAAGACTATGATGATTTGATGGAAAGGACGCGTATTTTCCTGTTGATTACATGTCCAAAAAGAGAGAAAATTTATTGAAGATTTGTTTTCATAGAGTTCAGCAGGAGGTTTGTGAGGTGATAGCATCATCACCTAGCTACCAATTTCAGTACCGTTGGTACATGGTCTTGTCTCTCATGTCACTGATTAACTAACATGACAAACTTCAAAATTCCATGTGAAACTTTCTTATTCTCAGTCTAATTTTGTGGAAAACTCTGTAATTCTGTTGATCTGTTCTTTTGGTCTGTTTATTAAAGCCAAGCTGGATATGGTATTGAATTGCACTTCAACCCTTAATACATCTCATTTGGTGTAAACGCAGCATTAAAGTGATGTATTTTGTTTGGGGAAAAAAAACAACAACAACAGATTGTTGTCAAATGCACTTGTACACCTGTTGTGCTGTTAATGGCTTTACTATAAAATGCACACCTTGTAGGAAGCTAATGTGTGCACACCAGCAGCTCTGCACACATGTGCCAAATTTCTTTGATCAATACAAATATGTACACTCTTCACGTGTAAAACGTAGCCACTGCTGTTTACTGAGAAACAAACACTGGAGGATGGTTCATTGATGCACTGTGGTATTTGGTATTCAGTTGAGATTCTTTTTTTTTTCAACCATAGACAAGGCAGTCCAAATGCATCAACATACCCACAAATATATTATTCAAGTAGCCATGCCTTGGCTGTAAGTGCATTACAATGAAGGTATTCCAGTCATGTGCCATTTTGCAATTCCGCATCCTCGATTTCGGTCGGACGGAGAAAACAGCTAGGCAAGGTTTGCCTTGCACTTTCTATGGAGTTTTCCCCCCTCACGATTTGAGATATTTAAGTCTCCGGCGAGGGTCTGTGCCTGTGGCAGCTCTCATTGTCAACCAATTGCTGTGATTTGTTTGCCAACATCAGCACATTCAGGCGGCTTGCTTTATTTTCTAATCAGTACATTCCGTGGATGTGCTGCCTTATGTATTCAGCACAGGGTCCTCGAACAACTGTCGAATGAGGTTCGCGTAATCACGTCTTTATCTCATTGCAATTTCCTTTACAAGTATTGGAGGGCATTCATGCTTCTTGCACCTAAGTTGGTTTAACCTTTAGACACTGAGCATGTTTCTGAGGGGAAATTCACTGAAAGCCCATAAAATAGCCCCCAGAGTTTTATAACTCGTGGCATGGATGTGAGATTACATCACCATTATCAAATGTGGCATGGATGTGAGATTACATCACCATTATCAAATGCATCATCCGTGTCAGATTTGTAAGAGCTGTGTACAGGTGTTGGCAATGAATCATGTCATATGAAACACTGTAATTTTACAGCTCCAAGTTATGGATGATCTAACTTTTGATATTTATAAGTGAAAAATTGAGCAAAGGAGATGGGACTTCAACGGGATTCAAACCTGAGACCTCCGGATTGCTAGCCCGATTGTGTGATTTCCCATAGTGTTAATGCATTGTAAACATTAAAACAATTCTTGTGAGCTGTGAGCAATGAATGAAGACAGAACAAGATCAATTGAAAACAACACTTGCAGTGTTTCCCCCCCCCCCAAATTGTTTTCTTGCTTATTACACCTGTATGCAACACACACACTGTATATAGACCGATTCAAGTGACTGTTCATGGAAGTGCGCCCTCTTAAGGCGACGCCATTACTGGGGGCCAACCAGGCGGGGTCGGCAAGCGCCGTGCGTGCGTGGCAAGGGTGCCAGCGGCAGCCAGTGCTTTTACCACCCGGCGCCAGCCGGCCAGCTAGCTATCTCTGGCGCTGGCAGCGATCGACGCATCTGGATTTGTAACAACTCTAACGTCTACTTTTTTTTTTCGTTAGCTAATCAATAAAATTAAACAACTTATACCGGCTATGAGCGAATGGGTAGATGGCATATACGGCTGTAGCCAAAACTTGAACTTCAAGGTAAATATCGGTACGATCCGTGAGTGGAATCGTTATTGTAACACGTTAGACTCTATTTCTTTTGCGATGACCTGGGTACTCGCGTGTAAGCCCCTTAACATTAGATCTATTCACATTTGTGTAAGAGGATAAAAAACACCTGGGGAGAACTATGGCTAGGCGCAGACAGACGTCTAGATAGTAAGCCTAGACTGTTGAGCAGTTAACTGATATAATTAAATACAAATAATGAATCAGTTTTGAGCTAGATAGTAGATATGGCGCTATCAAAGCAACTACTGTAATAAGATCAGTTAACTTAAACCTTTTTAGGCTTTTGCCTTTTCTCGGACCAGTGGGGTAAAGTCTGTCTAACGTTTTTTTAGATCTTGTCTAGAATTCTAGGCAACAGTCCAGACTAGATCTAGACCCGTCTAGACCTATTGACTTCTACCTAGAACCCTCTAACGTTAGCTACATCCTATATCATTTTCGGTTGTCACTAACTTCCGGCAAGTCTAACTAAGTAAACCAAACTGAAGGCAAATCTAGGCGTTTCTAAGCCGTACAAACTTAAGAAGTTAATTTACGTCGCCTGATGTCAACAACCAAACATTCTACTGTTTAAGGTCTAAGTAACCTTGCATTTAACATCGCGCTATTAAACGCCTAAAATTATAATCTACAAAAGTGATTTTCAAATCAAACTTTCTTAATACGAATTATGCTTATGAAACGGATGTTTGCCACCATTCATGGCAGTTTAATATCTATAAGTATCACTTTATCAAAAATTAATTCAAATTCAGAGTTCCAGGCCCAAATTGAATATGGCCAATTTAATGCTGAACGCTTAGTGAAGAAGTAAAAATTTACAATATAAGATTTTTTTTTTTTTTACACATCTTGAAACATACATTTGGCTGTAGTGATAGGCTTTAAAATGTTTGTCATATAGAATGTTAGCCAGGAAGTGTATTCTAACTTTTGTAAGTATTGCATCAAGCATTTAACAATGATTCTCAAAATCTTTGATCTGAACCTGTCTTCTAAAATGAACAACTTTATTTCACGAATATGAATATGCAGTGATTTAGCCTAATCAAATAGAGAATCTATTAGGCATAGGCCAAAGTTTGTTTCAAAAATTTGTGCATTTTTTATACCGCTGTGTTTCACTTAAGTGTATATTATATTCATCATGCGTCAGTATATTAGTGTCTGAATTTCACACACTGACGTGCAGCTTACATTTCCGTTTTTTCGCCTGTTATTTTATTTTGTGCACCCAAACAACTGCACAATATGTGTTGTTTTTTCTGCTCCTTTGAAGCTTTCATTAATTTTAGATCGATATGTCTGAATTACTCAATTTGTCCAAAAGAAAGGCATTAAATGCCGCTGAATGACTTTTCCACAGTGAGTAAAACAATCACAATTTTAGCGCGGCGGTCGCCGACCCAGCGGCCGCCGGCGGTGCATGCGGCCGCGCCCGGCTAACTATGCGCGATAGGTACGCTGGGCTGCTAGCTGCAAGTGCCAACTCGCTGGGTAGCTAGCTCGCTGGGAGCCCCCGTTGGCCCCCAGTTATGGCGGCCGTTATAGCGCCGCTAGCGGCGGTAGGTGAATAGGCCATCGAAATTGAAACGGTCTATACTTATCTTTCATTAAAAATGTCATATTCAACCTGTTGGTGTTACTGTATCCTTCACTGCTTTCATGCAGCCTTAAGCTGGAGGAAAAAGTGATTTTGAATGTGTGCTTATCTCCTAACAGATTGCAAAAATGATGTTTCGATTCATAATAGAAAATTGTGGTCCAATGCATTCATTTTGATGTGTGTTTGATTTGATAATAGTAGCCTTTGTGTCTTGCTTTACCTTATTACCTCCGCCAAGGGAGGAGTTTATGTTTTCATTACCGTTGGTTTATCTGTGTGCAAAATAACTCAAAACATGGTTAACAGATTTGGATGAAACTTGCAGGAAAGGTTTAGAATGATACAAGTAACAGATGATTAAATTTTGGTATGATCTGAGAATTTTGGGGGAATTTATGAAGGATTTTTTATATTTTGGCAGGTAGGGTCAATGAACTTGGGAGTTCAGGCTGCGCATATTTGAGGTTTGCATGCGCGCACTGAAGTGCGTGCTCTAGTTTCTGCTAGGGCGAGGCGCGCCATGCAGCTGAGGGTTTATGACGTAACAAAGGCTTCTATAGTGGGAAATCGGGTGACTTTCAGCACACAATGCTATAAGTATGTATGGGTGGAAATCACTGATATCTCTAATGGAAGAACAAGATCAGTGGTGGAAATGAGCTGCATGCTTGGCGGAGGTCTGCACTCTCAGAGTGCTTCTCTAGTTGAAACATATGATTTTTCGCACAGATACTTTGTTTCTATGATCTTCATGTTTTTGATAATAGTCCCACATACTGAATTTGCTGACTTGTTCTCTTTCTACTCTTCCCATTGCAGGTAGTAGGCAATATCTTCATCTTTATTGGGGCCAATCTCGCAGGCATCTTCACCCACTATCCGACGGAGGTTGCCCAGCGGCAGGCCTTCCTCGAGACGAGAAGATGCATCGAGGCGCGTCTCATAACGCAGCGGGAAAACCAACAGCAGGTACTCTTTATGTGCTGTATTCGCGTACCCGACTCAGTCAACAGCATGCCAAGTTCACATATTGTGCTCAAACACACAAACCCATCCAAACCGATCGATAATCGCCAAATACTACAGTACAATGAAGGCTTCACTCATGACTCCATTCTTCATGCATGTAGTAGCTTGCTTTGCATGGAGATTGAATAGCTTTGTTCCACAGGGATTTTTCAAGTTAATTCTAATTTTCTATTGCAGTTGTGTCTGCAAAAGTCATGCCTCCAAGACCTGGACAATTACGTAGCTACTGGCCATTTGCAAGAAAAATAATCATAATTTTGTCATAAAATTTACATCACTGCAAAGCTTGGAAATTTTTCTCTCAAAGTTTGCTTATTACACAAGTGGCATAAAGATTTCAGTATAAGCTTTACATGGCTTTGAAAAACAGAATGTTTTTCAAAAGCACTCACGCATTCCGGTCTCAGAATAATGTGGTACACGGGGGCTTACACTGTGGCACACATGAAGCTAATAGCTTATAGATACAAGCTATGCTTTCTGACTGTATGTTTCACACCAGTGACTTTTATATATTTTGCTAAATACTGTGTGGTAGATAGAGAAGAAGGAAAAGGAGTCAGTGTTGAGAACATGGCACAGGCCCTCCCCACATGCCCCAGGCCTATTAAAGCAAGTCAAAACTGGGTCAAAACTGGGTGAGCACCTACACACAACCACCTGTCCAATTATGCAAGCCAAAAATACATCAATGTGGATATCTTTCTGCCTGCAAATGTGACCGTGCATCACAAAAACAAACGCAAATGTGACCGTGCATCACAAAAACAAACAAAAAGTCATGCTCCTTGATTTTACATGAGGACTCAATAAAGATGAAATGGGTCAACCGAGTCAATCTTGAATTTTTCATATTTTCTGAAAGAGCTATCCTTCTCCTACATTAATCTTTAGTTTGGGATATTAACGTGAACGGGAAAGTGTGTTTTCACCAGTTTTTCTACAACCCTTTTTTTTTGGGGGGGGGGGAGAGTAGAATGTTCAGGTGTAGTATGTCTTAGAGGCCCCTTTTCATTTCTTGAAATTCTTTTCACACTCTTCACTTTCAAGTCTAATAACTTTTGAAACGATATCAATGCTACTGCTTTGAAAGTTAGCTTTAATAATGGAGAGAATGTGTTGATGGAACATGTTCAATTTCAGCTTAATCTGATAATCCTTTCATTCTTGTTTGTCCAGTGTTTTGTACCTTTCATTGCACAGCTAGCACGACTTGGTAAAGATTAAGCGCTCGAATAGATGCTGTACTTCTCTTTTCTCAATTCACATGCTTCCAGAGTGTGTGCTTTCTTTCCAACATTTAGTTAGGTTAGGGGAGTTTGTTTGAATTGAGTTATACATCATTTTATAGCTTAGAGTCTGCTCTTTCAGAATCTGCTCTTAGCTGAAAACCCATGTCTGGCAAACGTTTTGTTGGTTTTGTGATGCTGGGTCACAATTGATGCCATGCAGTAACATTACAGGAGGTGAAGTGGTCTTTTCTGCGGTGTTTAGTCATAAGTCACCCAGGGGAATGTAGTGAAAGTGACCACTGTGGACAGGTGGTCACTATGGAATGGTGTTGTTATGTAGTATTTGGTGACAAAACACCATCGTTCATTTCCAAAGTATAGCAACTGGAACAAATGCGGCCATTTTTATCGAGCCCACCAGAGGTGCAGGTAGACTAAGGGATCACCTGCCGACGTCTGTCCGTCCGTCATCCGTCCATCATCCGTCTGTAACGCTACAAAAACTTGAATAACTCTCTACTGAGGACTTCAATTTCAATCAAACTTGAAGGGGAGAGTGGTTATGCAAAGTTACACATTTTACCAAACATGAAGTACACCTCAAGGTCAAAGGTCACAGGCAGGGGTCAATGAACTTTAGGGCCCAATGTTAAGTTTTTACTGATTACGGAGCGTTTTGATTATGGCTCATACGATGTAACCTTTGATGTATGTCTGTTTGTGACCAAACTTGGATGGTAAATGTCCCTTGGGGAGTTGAAGGTTACCATAAGGTTAAAGGTCACTGGCAGAGAGCAATGAAATTTTAGGGCCCAATGTTAAGTTTTTACGGCACGTTTCCATTATGGCTCACAACTTTTGTTCCCTATGTCCATTTGTGACCAAACTTTGATTGTAGATGTCCCTTGGGGAGTTGAAGTTCATCACAAGGTCTAAGGTCACAGACAGAGGTCAACAAACTTTTAGGTCCCAATGTTAAGTTTTTACAGCACATTTCGATTATGGCTCATAACTTTTGATCCCTATGTCTGTTTGTGATCAGACTTGGCTGGTACATAATGTAAATGTTCCTTGGGGAGTTGAAGGTCACCACAAGGTTAAAGGTCATAGGTGGGGTCAATGAACATCCGGGAGTTAGAAAATATGAATTTCTTCTACGCAAATGGGTGAGACACATTTTGGCACTTGCCTTGTTTCAAAGTCCCTGTGATATCAAAAGCTGTGTGTTTGTCATACATATCAAAAGAGCTTTAACCCATTGAGGACGAGTCCCAAGTATACTCGGGGGGCAAGTGTCTATGGGAAATGTGTGTTGTAGCGAAATCAGCCTGTCCTAAACGGGCTTATATGTAGATGTTCGTGACAGGAACTTTACAGAACAGAAAAAAACAAAATTGCCCTTTTCTAAATATCTTTCTGGAGACTGTTTTTGTGAAAGTTGGTATTCTCATTCAAAGAGCGACAAAGGCGATATTTATCATCAAAACCTAACAAGGGACACTAGGTTGTCACACTGTCAAAAGTGATTGTGGATGTGTTACCTAACTCGAATATCCCCATTTCTTTTTTGTCAGAACAACAAATTTAACGAGCAAGCTTCCCCCGTAAGTCAATAACAGGCAAAGGGAGGCTAAATTCAAGAGAATGCTACAAATCTACGATTCCACACTGAGCAACACCACTGATGACCAAAGACTGGTTATTTCTGAAAGCAATACATCCTGGAATGACACTATTAAAGTCCACGCATTATCAAAAGTAAATGGGGATATGTTTCCTATTGAAATTGCTACAGTCCTGTCTCTGTCAGGACAACAATTTTAATGAGCCAGCTTCCCCCCATCTATATCAATAGCCAGCAAAAAGAGGCTAAATTCAACAAGATGTTGACATATCTTCACCTCCACATTAAGCTGCATCAATGATAACCAAAGGCCTATTTATAGATGCAATATCTATTATCAAAATTCACCTCAAAGATACCAGGTCATCACACTCGTCAGAAGTGAGTGCGGATCTGTTACCTAACTTGAACAGCCCCATTTTTGTCAGAACAACAAGTTTAATGAGCTAGCTTCCCTAGTAGGGATATCAATAGCTAGCAAAGATAAGTTAAATTTAAGAGGATCTTACAAATCTACTATGTACATCACCACACTATCCTACACCACTGGTAACCAAAGGCCTACAAATGTACATGTATTTCTAAAATTAGTTGACAGCAATTGACACACACAGTGGTCACTTTCCATGGTAGCAGGTGGACAGTGGTCAATGAGATAGAAGTTGTTCACAGTTGGTGCTCTGATAATTGCAGTAACTTAACCTTATAACATTTGCAGTTCTGGTATTCATGAACACATACAGATCCCATTGCAAACTTTTTTTCCTTTTTCCCATTTTTATCTTTTTCCCCCTCCACAAGGAATTTATCAGTTTCTTTGCTTTACAATCATCAACCAATCTATTTTTTTAAGCTTGTCAGAGACATTCACACATTCAACTTTTGCCTTCTGAGACATCCAGTGTGGAAGAATTTAATGTATCAATGTAGAATGAGTAATGTTGTTCTCTGTCACAAAACCTTTCCAAACAAACAGCCTTTTAGACGGGAGAAATGGTGCCACAGATGATGTGTTCAGGTGACAGTGCTGAACCCATGTGCTGCTTTGGCAATGCAGACTCATAATTAATGGTACCATCCATTCCACCAACTCCTGCAAGCTAAACAAGTTGTTTTTCCTGCAACAAGGAAGTAATTTGTTTTAAAAGGGGAAAAAAGAACATTCTGTCTCTTCCTGATAGCCAGGGGAAAACATCGACGGTGGAGACTCTGGCATGCGATAATGGCCTCCTAATAGCGAGGTGAGTCCCATCCGAGCTCTCGCTGCAAACACTTGTTGCTGCCGACTAAAGCTCTCACATATTACTCATTCCCATGGACAGAATAGAATCCCGTTCTGCCTTGAGTTGTGTTATCGCAAGAGCAAGGAGCCCCGTAATGTAGGCAGCTCTGTCAAGATGTAAGTGGCGATGTTGGCAGAGGGGGCTAAATTTAGCACTGTAATGCTGTGAAATTGTTCCCTCCCCGACACTGGGGATTAGGGATGATAGACTGATGATCAATAAGAGAGGTAAAGCTGGTTTGCCCCCAGTCTTTTCCCCTCTGCGCCAGCTTCGAGCACCTCATGCATCCCTCTCCCTTTGGGGCAAATCTTCTGGAAGTTTGACTTAAGTGTATTGGGGCTTTTCGGCCAGAAATTGATAGATTTTTCTTTTATGAAAGCACCCTCTTTTTTTTCCAGATCTGCCAATTCCAGAAACTTGGAGGTACGCCGCCGATTGATTTTGTTATTTTGCTGCCGTCTTTTTGCCACTCTTCATAGCTCCACTGCGTAATGTGTCATGTGTCCCTGGGTGGTTGTGTGTGTCAAAAACTTGAATAGTTGGGATGACTGAAATGGAAAAAGTTTGGGTGTTTTTAAAGTAGGGAAGAAGTTTTTTGTGCAGACAGTCTTGTATTGCTCAACCCATTTCATACTCATCTGAAATCAGATCATGCATAAAAAAAAGATACTTGTAAGATCAGAAACATTCATGGCATGAAACTTTTGCAAATTAGTGACTATAATTCAATGCATTGTGTTAGTCTCTAAGACAAAAACTTCACAAAATTTTCTTGCTTGCAAAAATTCATGGTCTTTACAGGAGACGCAAACCCACTGAAGGCCACTGATGCCTGGTTCTTGTTATACACAGTCGCAGCGGACGGGTGCAATTGAATCACTGTTTTCATTTTGACCTGACCTCGCTTTCCTCTTGGAACGAACACGTTTCGCACGAAAACCGCTAGGAAAGTGTCGCAGCAAATCTGCTGTAACTTTACCATTAATTCATATTTTTTGATAATCCAAACGGTTATGAAAAGTAAAAACCTCATTTTAACCTGCCATTATGTTGCCTAAGTTTTTAAATAACGACGATAAAATATTCCAAACTGGAGCATAACTTCACTCTCAAAACGGAAAATAATTGTCAGAAAACATTGCTAAAATTTCACATTTTGACTTCGTGAACAACAAAAAATTTTCAAGTATGTTACTAAGTATGTATTTCTTTACGGAACTCTAAAATATCACATTCGAGAAGTCATGCGTCCGGATATGTCTGGAAATAATCGAAAGAGGTGCACTTTGTACCTTCGTTGCGAGCATGAAATTTCATAGTCATTCGCACACGGGAAGACAGGGTACAGTCCCACATACCCACATCTTTGTTGCGCTCACGTCACCTGTACTTCAGTGCCGTACGGCACTGCTGTACTCTGATTGTAACTCGTACCGGGAATTCGTAGTTGTAATGTTGCTTACTAGTGCAGTAAAATCTGTGTAAAGTCCGAATAATCCAATGTTATGAATTTGCAACTGGTATCGTAGCTGGTATCGTAGCTGATAGATATTCACATTTTTGCTACTTTCTTTTTAATAGGCCAGTTCTGATAACGTAAGTGCTTGTTTTTGAGGTGGCGAAGTCCCTTGCAGCACACTGCTACATTGTACTTCTCGACACCCCGCGGCCCACTCTCATAGCATGCATGTACAGTGTCCCTAGGCATCCGCAGCTTGCAGCCACCTCGCATCGTACAGTAACAGCATGCTGCATTACATCGACCAATCAGCTCGCTGGATCGAAGCAGCATGGGAAAGTCCATTCATTGCGCAAGCGCAAATCAGTTTTTCTTAGAATATGATGTCATTATTCTTGTTTGCTGCTCCCATATAATTTGAGATTTGTGACAAGATACCTCATTTATTTTCACTTGTAACTTCAAAAATAGGTCTTCGGCAAAGCGAACACCACTGTGCTAACGTCCGCCCATGTCTAATGAATATGTATGTTAAGTTTCATGAATATTAAGTGGTGTGACCAGATGTGTATGGAAATAATCGGAGGGTAGTTTTCCAAGACAACGAAACACGAAATGTTGAATAACTTAAAAAGTTCTCAATCGTTTCTCGTGATTTTTCGTATGTAGATAGAAATCATCATTTTACATTGATACTGAAAGTTTGAGCGATTTTTGTCAATGTATAGCGGAGATATGAGGAGGTGAAATTTTGGTGAAAATGAGAACGTCCGATTCACACTGCCTCGATGACGGTTGGAAATTCAAAACGTTTCGTGGGTTTGGGGGAGTTAAATTATAGTCGTCCGCTGCGACTGTACATTCATGATTTAACTTTTAGGGGACATGTGTGGAAGAAGTAAATTGTAATAAAAAACAAGGAACCAATTAGACAGCTTTGTTTATAATAAGTAAAGTAAACAGAACAGCCAAAGTTCGTCATCCCTGCCCCCCCTTTTTTTTTTTTTTGAGGGGGGGGGTTGGGGGGTGGGGTAGAGATGGGGAGGTTTAAGTGCCCCCCCCCCCATTTTTTTTTTTTTTTTGCACTATACCAGGCAATATTTTAATGTGTTGTGACTTAGATTTGAGATGGTCCTGCTTTCCTTGAGAAAATACAAAAATAAAATTTTGCTGGGTCTGAACAGCAGTTTTTAAATAAGTTTAGAATAGAAAATCTTTAACAACTAAAATATCACATTAAAGAGAAGCATCTTTTAAACTTGAGCTAATTATTGTATGTATAGCTCAAAGGAGTTGTGTTCAACAGTCATGCTGATTAAAAAACAGCTACAATTGTATGAAATTGCTTGATGGGGAAGGAAAACGTCAGGTCTGAATATGCTGAGACTAAGAAGTAGGCCGCCTGTCCGATTAGTTTGGTGCGCAGAATTACGCTGTGTAAACACGCGGCTAAATGAGTTATGGATCGCGGCGTTGGAAGAGGAAACGTTTCCCAAAGACCTTCGGGGAGGTTTCGGGCTGCCCACCGCACAAAGCCACTTTCTGTCTTGCCCGGCATTTATTTTTTTTTTAGCATCTCGTTGTGGGGGCATGCATCCCAAAACACACCGTGCTCCTCCGTAGATTTTGTTGGGTAAATGCCAGCTGGAATGTGAATGCACACACCAAACAGCCTGGTTAAGTATCCATGGAGGATTTGTAACCACATACCGGTTGGTAATGAAATAACGGTTCAGGCGCTCCCACCATGTGGCAATCTCTTCGCCTCCACCAAGCAATCAATAATTTGCTCCTGATGATGCAGACGGGAGGAACCTCATCCTAGCTGTACCGTCTCATGCCTTGTGCTCCCAGGTCACCTTTATAAAAAAAAAAAAAATCTTCATTTTAGTTACTGCTTCAACCAAAATTTTGCGAGTCACAGAGTTTCAGCAGGGCAGTTTTTATCTGATAACGAAATTTTTCTTTTACAAGTCTGATAATTTTCCAATTGACTCAACGTCTAGAATGAACCTACAAAACCTACCAAAAATTTATCGCCAGTGTTCCAGAAAATTTGCATTTTAGGTCATTTCATTTGATTTGGGGATTTAGGTATTTCCTATTAAAATGAGTGTAAATCCTTTGTCTGTCTATAGTCAAAGTGTGAACAAATTGCTTTTGAGTAGAGTAATCTTTTGTAGTCTCATTTTTTCTGTTTGAAAGTTGGTTTTCTCTTTATTCCACCCATGATGTATGTGACAGTTCGCAGGTGTACATTCCTGTATTGCTGGTTTTTAATCATTTATGTTGAATGAATAGGGACTACTAATTTCTTCTTACCACAGGGTGTTTGTTGTCCCCGCCGAACGAGTTCGAGCAGGGGACTATGAAACGGGCTCCGTACGTGTGTGTGTCCGTGTGTCCGTCCGTCTGTCTGTCCGTCCGTCTGTCTGTCTGTCTGTGCGTCCGTGTGTGATCAAAATGTTCAATTTGCTACTTCTCTGTCATTTATGAGCCAATTTTGATTCTGTTTGCTTTATATGATAGCACTACATGGGAGCTTTGAAACTTCTACACAGAATTTCAGTTGTGACCTTTGACCTTGACCTTTGACCTATATTGTACATTTTGCTTCAAAATGCTACTCCTTCGCCATTTCTAACCCGATTCCGATTCCGTTTGCTTTATGTGATGGCACTAGGTGAGGGCTTCAAAACTTCTACACAGAATTTTGACCTTTGACTTCTTTGACCTTTGACCTTGATTTTTGACCTATATTGTACATTGGCTACAAAATGCTACTCCTTCGCCATTTCTAACCCGATTTCGATTCCGTTTGCTTTATGTGATGGCACTAGGTGAGGGCTTCAAAACTTCTACACAGAATTTTGACCTTTGACTTCTTTGACCTTTGACCTTGATTTTTGACCTGCCTTGTACATTTTGCTACAAAATGCTACTCCTTTGCCATTTCTAACCAAATTTCATTTCCGTTTGCTTTATGTGATGGCACTACAGTCTGTAGGTGAGGGCTTCAAAACTTCTACACAGAATTTTGACCCTAGACTTCTTTGACCTTTGACCTCGATTTTTGACCTATATTGTACATTGGCTACAAAATGCTCCTCCTTTGCCATTTCTAACCCGATTTCGATTCCGTTTTCTTTATGTGATGGCACTAGGTGAGGGCTTCAAAACTTCTACACAAAATTTTGGCCTTTGAATTCTTTGACCTTTGACCTTGATTTTTGACCTATATTGTAAATTGGCTACAAAATGCTACTCCTTCGCCATTTCTATCAAAACCCGATTTCGATTCCGTTTGCTTTTTGTGATGGCACTAGGTGAGGGCTTCAAAACTTCTACACAGAATTATTGACCTTTGACTTCTTTGACCTTTGACCTTGATTTTTTACCGATATTGTACATTTTGCTACTAAATGCTACTTCCGGCGGGGACATATTTTACGCACCGCGTAATTTCTACTTTTCCTTGTTTCTCATATCGTCGGCTGAGAACCAAAAGGACTTTATTGCAATTTTGGGGGTATTGAGTTATTGGTATCATGTTGAAAAACTGTTGTAGAAATCACCACTACATTATTGCGTCAATTGAAAAATTATTTTCTTTTTCAGTAAAATGTTAAAAATTAAAACCACATGAGTGCTGTTTTATCCTGTATTTGGAGCAGTGCTTATAAATCTACCCACTTTTGATCAAATAAACTGTTTATTTCATGACAATTGACTGTTTCATTTTTTTATTTACTCTCAAATCTTAGAACTTGATAGAGTCCTTCTGGTTCTCAGCTAACGATATACCTCATATACTGAGCAATGAGCAGTGGTCGCTTTCCCTGAATGATAAAATAAGAAAAAAAAATGAATACAACCGACAACCATAAAGCAATAATTTTTGTCAATACGTTTAAAGCTTTAAATGAGAACCAATGATATACACTGTAGCTAATGTGACAGGTATTCATACAGTTACATTAAGAAATGAAGTTTTATGTCCTGGCATGTACATTTTGTCGACTTGGGCAGATTCATGTACATATGTACATGTGCATTGCTCTGAAACCTCTGTTTACTTTATGAGAGTACTGGGCACATGTTTGTAAAATGAGAAATTGGGAAATCCTCTCCAACAAATTTGTGCAAAATATTGGCTCTATTACATCTTAACATCCATTGTCATAATCCAAAAAGATAAGAAATATGATACAAAAATTCTCATCAGAACATAAGGCTTTTTAGAGCTAATGAGAATTCTTTGTGTGTTTTTTGGTTTTTCTCCATGGTATAAGTTGAATTGAGGCCTTAAATACCTATTTGAAAGAACTGTTCAATGTATTGCAAACAAATGTCATCCACACACTTTTGTAGTCAATAAACTACTTGACAGAGTAGCAACAGGTGATAAACCATGCAAGCGGTTACATGCACAAAGGAGCTTCCTCGTAAAGGAATCTTGGCTATCAAGTCCTCCCACCCCCCTGAATGCAGCTCTTTGATGGTATCGCACGGGAAACTTCTCAGATCGCCCATTAGGTGTCCAACCTCATTTCACGCCCGTTGAGTCGGAGGGGAAGGCTATGAGTGTCGCACCGTATTACGGCGTCATTAAACCGCCGAGCTCTCGTTCGCAATCTCCCCCGCTTATCTTCTGACAGTTTTCTTCTTTCTTTCTTTTGTTTTGTCTTGCTCTATTAAGATAGTGACAAGTGAACCTTCTTTTTTTCTTTTACCCTCCTCCACCCCCCACCCCCTTCCTCCCAAGCAGGCTACTATACAGTTAGACTATATTGTAATATTGTGTGCAACAAACAGGCATGAAATAAAACTGCGGATACAGCTTGCTATTAACCTTTTTAGTCTTAGAAACCACATTCTTTTTGTGCTGTCTATTGTTTCTTATTTTGATCATTCATTATTATAGGTGTTTTATAAGAAAATTTTACAAAATGAATTGAGCCCCCCGGTTGTTTATTTGTAATTGATGTGCTGTGGTTGCAGAATGTTTTTTGGAAACCTTGGATGTGATGGGTTATAGTGAAACTCCACTTCAAATTCAAGTTCACTCCATAAGGGAACCTCATATTACAAGGACCTAAGATCATGACAATTACCTTGTTATGTTAGGGCTCTCTCTGTATCAGGAGGCAAAGCAAGAAATGTAAAAAGTAAGGACCTATAAATCACCTTGTAATGAGAATGTGTGTATATATCTGTGTATGTGTGTGTGTGTGTGTGTGTGTGTGTGTGTGTGACTGCCAGCCACAAAATTATCAAAAAGTTACAAGTATTTCTTTCTTTTTTTTTTACTACCAGATGGAACATAAGATTTTGGCTTAAAAGAGTTGATTTTGACTATATTCTACTGCAGCAAATGATTGAAGCAAATTTCAGTAAAGGACCCCTGTGTTTGGCAAGATGAATTTGAACGTACCTTGTAACTACTGGCTGTTTGATTTTGAACACCAGTGCCACCACTAAGAATGACTTTAGTGATCTGGTCACGGTACTGTAAAACAAGGAATGTTCGCGTGCATTTTAATTTCGTGAATTTCGCGAGAGCCAAGATTCAAGAAATTAAAATGCATGCAAAGGCTCTTGTCTACACTATATGCATTGAATGCCAGAGGCACTTCACGAAAATTTCATGCCATGAAAAAGGCCGTCGGCTCCAGTTTGCGAAAATTTCATGCCGCTAAAATATCATGTTGTACAGTATTCACATACCCCACGAGACCTAAAGTGCAATCTCTACACGGCTCCAATCCAATAATGCACCAGCGCAGTGACACCTCAGTGGACTAGGTGTTGATTGTTACTAAGTGAGCTTTTGAGTGGGTCTGATAGCTCTCAATAAACTCGGCTTTTAATTAGTCCTTGCTAACAAGATGTGAGATTAATTGCAAGGCGCAGTTACAGGCAGCTACATTGCCTTGTTGCTGTACTCAGATGCCAAATCCATCAACTAGCATTTTTTGATGTATACATGCTTGAATATCTATGAAATATGTCCATTTCTGAATTGTAAAGATTAAACATTGATCATTCTTTGTCACTGTAGAATGAGTTCTTTGACTCAATCAGGGAATTTTGCTGTTAAGCTCTCAATTTAGTATACTGTGACTTTAATGCTCCCTTGGGATGGTGCTGCAAACAGTATGTTTGAGCATAATATGTACATGTAAATATGCATCATATATATCTAATATAAACATATACAGTGCATTTGCACACATATTCTGTTGTATTTTCTTAGAATCATAATGACATGAAATGACAGGAATTTAAGTGAATGAATTTATGTATTGGATAGTGTGTCCATTGACATCGCAGGCACTTTAACCCAAAATATATATAACACACTCAGGTACAGTATGCTATACCTGTTGACATCTGTTGACATCAGCCTGTTGTTTGCATTTCCCTGGTGACGTGTTGAGCTTTTTTTCACTCAAAGTGCCCTTGTGTGATTTCCTCTGTTATTCAATTCAAAGAGTAAAAGGATGCCACTGAAAGGCTTACGGTTATAGCAGCTTCACTGAAAGGAGTGCAACCGAACACTTGGCGACACAGTACCTAGAGAATTACGGAGGTTTTGTAACACTAGGTGGTGAAAGAGTGCGGACAGGGGGTGGGGGGGGGGGGAGGAGGAAGTGCAAGAAGTGGGTACAGACCAAGAACCCTCACATGGCTATATGAAGAGCTGTATTGCAAAACGAGCTAACTCTATTCCCGTTCAATTGAGATATTTGCAATTAAAGTAAAGAACAAAGAAAATTGTAAGAAAATGCAAGACATTTTTAACCATAACTGCAAAAATATTCCTTGTTTTGTACAAGTTAATTGTATGTTCTCACTGGAAAGATCTCATTTTGCTATTTCTGATGATGGACTTACTTTTGAATAAAATGTTGTAAAAGTGGTACTTAGTCCATTTTTGTGATGAAAATTTTCACATAATAAATGAACAAACAACAAGACTTGGAAATGGCACCACTTCATAGGTCAACAGGGAAGTGTGCACAAAGTCTGAAACCATGCTGTGTCCATATTTACTAAAGTTTTGTGGACCCTGGCATGGAATGGGTATAAAGGCCCTTGACACCCTCCCTAACCCAAGCCTTCTCCCCCCCCCCCCCCCCACTCTACCCCACCCTGCAGGCTGTTTGAAGTAGAAAATTGGTGTGTGATTTGAGCAATCCCAGGGGAAACCTAGATAGGCAACAAGAAGTGGCCTCGCAAGTCTGTGCACCAGTTGCAAATGGAGGAGATTGCCCCGGGAGCTCCAATGGAGCGACAGAGCGAGAAGGGGATGGAGGAAGAAGCCAGAGAAGGAGGAAAAGAAGAAGAGTAGAAATAGAGAAAAGATGAGCAGAGAAAAGAAATGTGTGAGGAGAAGAAAGTTGTATTGAGTTTTCTCAACTTACAAAACTTACACTTTATATCCCCTGCCTTGTGTCCCAGAAGAGCTGAGAGTTCTTTGTCATTAGGCCGTGCAGGATCACAGCTCGTCACTAATTACACACGTTCGTAAGTGAATTGGATTCCAATGAGGCCAACTAAACGCTGATTTGTTCCAATATGGCGGCGTAATTTCTTATAGAGCAGTAGGGGATTCTGCGACTACTAAGTCATTCCTGCCATGACAAAAGCAGCTACAGGTAGTTTAACATCTAACGAAGATGTGACAATGATACCAAAGCAGCTTCTCCAACAGACAGCGGGGGCAAACCGTGCTAAAGAGCAATTTTCTCTGTCAACGGATCACAGTCGTAACCCCATTCACATCAACTGCCATTCAGCCACATTCGTCAATCAATATATAGATAATGACTCTGTTACACGTGTGTGTAGATTGACTTAATGAAATCATTGACTCATTTCCTAGTTTGTATCCTCTCACCAGCAGTAATGACAGATAATTGACACTGATATGCACTATTAGCTTTAAAGGCAAGAGATGATTAGATACTTTTTTAGAGAGAGAGAGAGAGAGATACTGCTGGAGAAAAAAAGTGATATTTTTGTTGAAAGAAATATTGAGAATGTAAACAGCATTGTGTTTCAAATTAAGTGAAACTGAAAACAGCTGTGATTGATGGAGAATGCTTTCAGTTGAAGGAAGGAAAGAAGAAAAGTTAATCCGTGTATACTTTAAAAACAGAACATTAATTTTTTTTTCATTTCCAAGAAAAAAAAAATGGCTGGAGATCAGTGTTGAAAAATATTTTTAAAAAGAAATGTAAAGAAATGTACATTGTCAGCATTGTGATTTTGTAATAAAAAACGCAAGGACAATTTTGTAAACGTTTAAAGCAGTATTATCAGACGTAGACCAAGTTTCAGCTGACCTTCATGTAATGTTATTTTCTGTTTCATGGAATGTCAAGGTCAACTTGCCAAATATTCCTTTGCTTTACTTTGATTTTTACCTCGCAGTCAAGAATATCAGTGTAATCACTTTGTTTTTCATTTGATAAATTTTGTTCTACAGTTGTTTGATATGGAAATTGTACTTACAATGAAAGATTCGTCTGTAATAAAGGAAAGTGTCCCACCAATTTATACTGTTTGATTACATACATAGCACATACCATAAATGCTATAAAGGAAAGAAATTTCAAATACCTGCTAATTAAAAGAAGAAAACCATGCTAAAAAAAATACTCTGCAAACAGAATTCTCAATAGTTTAATTTTCGTACAATGTAGTCAACCTTTTTTTTCTTTTCTTTTTTTAGAATGAAGGGACTTTGCCCCAAATAGCGTACATGCGATGTGTAGTGATTTAAAAAGAAAAAGTGGCACAGTTCATTCACATAGGGACCTGAACCCAAACGTGAAGCGTGGGCAGTCTGCTGTGATAATACGGAGCTAAAATCTCTTGCCTTGTGTTCTTATCCACATTGGCCCAAATCCCGAGCAGGTCGCAGTTTACTTTGCGCTCTAAATTTAGAAGGCCCTGGCAGGGCATCAATTGTAGTAAAAGGATTCCCACTCAGTATCCTATTCGTGGCATCAGCGTAATTGAAACTGAATTCAAATAAACGGTGGGCGCTTCCCTCAACCGGAGATGCGAGAGGAGATGTAATGGGGGAATGAAAGGAGCTAGATCTGCAAATTCTGTCAATTCGAAACCGTCGCTGACTATTGGAGAATGAGAAATAGTGGATAGGTGCAGTACATTATATTACATTATTGTTTGTTTGTTTTTTCCTAGAAATTCTACCTTGGAATATATTCCCCAATTTGAGTATTGGTTTTCTTCTCGTCCGTTGCCGCATGGGCGTCGTAGCGCCAAACTCTAGCGGAGAGTGGAAGGGGAAGAAGGGGAATGTATTCCGCGCAAATCACATTGGGTTTAGGAATCTAATTTGAAGGAATGGATCGGGAGTACATTCGGGGGATGGGGAGAGGGGGAGGAGAGGGGGTGGGAGAATGGACAGCTGGTCCATGATACAGGCAAAATCAATCTTCGAAAGAGATAGAGGGAGAGAGAAAGGTAGAACTACAAGATAAATATAGGCTAAACAATTATTGTGCGCTGTCACTCTTGTTTCAATACTGTTGCGTCTCCTTTTCTCCGAGTGCTAGTTCCCCCATTTTCTGAACATCTCCCCCTACTCTCTCTCTCTTCTCTTTTAAAAGAGCAGTTGTACAGGAGGGAATAGATGCTTTCATTTGCTTGATTGGCAGTGGTGTGGATATATATTGTATAGAATATACAAAGGAATGGCAGAAGAAAGAAAAAAAAAACGACATGAAATATGTATGTTCAGTCTTGGTTCAGTGTTTTGCATCAAGAATTGGTGTTATACAAATTTACAGGTTGCTCATCTGGTTTGTGCGCCTCCATAGAGTGCTATAATTTGAGTGAAGAACCGAAAGAAATTGAGAAACTGGGCAGTTGTAACTGCAGCCCCCTTTCTCTGTAATTCTCTGTCACAAGTTATTCAGTATTCAAACATCACCTTCTCTAGTCATCTTTCAAAATCAATCTCAAAACCAACTTACTGTCACATGCATTTTCCTGCTCTTTTTTTCTTCAATCACTGTTCACTTTTTACATGCACAAAATGGCATCACAGTTGACACATACTGTTACGTATATGAAGTTTATATGATTGTTTTTAAATCAACTATAAAGGTGGATTTGGGTTTCACTGGTGTCATTATCTGTAATTGTTCTATTCAAGTAGTCTTGCATCGGTGTTTTTCCTTACTCTGACCAAGTGCCATCTCTTTACCCTGGCAATGTCTCTGGCAAATGTGCTTTGTAGAATCTTGCTGGTATTTCTTGGGTTGTTGTTGTTGTTGTTGTTGTTTTGTTGTTGTTGTTTTTTAATGGTGATCATCATCTTATGTGAAATTCAGACTTGTCCAAGAGTGTAAATTTGTCAATAGTACCAGGGCCTCCTTTTTTTCTCTGTAATGTCAGTCCCTTTCAACTTGTTTGCCTAAGGCGCTGTAGTAGTCGTAATATGACTGCGTTTCTGATACACTTACAGGTGTGAATTCCTGTTGAGAAATGTCATTGGTGTGGTACTGAGTGGTGTGCTTTTGCTGAGTAATGAATGCAGTGAGAAACAGCGGGCATGCAAATTTCTTAAAAGCATCATACCCTCTTCAGATGCACTCTCTACCGGAGCTCTGCCCTGGAGACCACTTATGGCACCAGCATCCAGTCGGGGGAATGCTGCCTTCCCCTATTCCCGTCATCCCATCTCCCTCATGCCCCTCCCCCATGCCCCTCCCCAGCCCCCTTACCCCACCTTCCCCATTCACTGTCTACCGGCCTCTTTTACCCTGACCCCCTCCCTCAACAGAGCCCGCGGAGCAATGCGAAGGCAACGTGGAGGAGTTGGTAGAGTATGGTCAGCAATGCGTAGTAATAGCTGCCATGTCAGTTTAACCTCGGGACTGGGAAACAAGTCTAGCACGTGTCTTGATTGACATGCCAATACCAAAGCAGTGACAACTACCTCGTTTTCAGTGCCACATGCTTGCTTTTCATCCAGCCCAGCTCAGTAGTCATTGTCTGTGCATAGTGATCTTAGAAGGATCTTTCTAAGGCAAGCAGAAGTGTGACCACCCAGCTCAAAACCAACAAAAGTCACAGATCAGGATTTTCCGTAATGGACAAAATTAACCAACTAAATTTTTTTTTAAGTTTGCGTAACCTGGGAGGGCAATCTTTTCTCTACCTACTGCTAATATTCGGCAGCTTAAAGCAGAACTGAAATCAAGATATAGGTTTTTCTGGACCATTTTTCCTTTTCCAAACAGTCCTGCTTTCACTGGGATATTGATACTGCATGCCTGAGTGACCCTAATCTTTAAATTCTCTTTTCTCCCTTTTCTATGAAATTGCACCTCCTAACTCTCTCTTATTTCAATCACTTTTTGAATGGGTTAGGATGGTCCGATTAGACAAGTTGTACGTTATTTTAAAGCTCAGTGCTTACTCCTTTAGATTATGTTGAGAAGTGGAAATTCATTTTGGCCTACTTTTTGTGGGTTTTGAGCTGCTGGTCACAAATGATAGCATAGTTTTTAGATACTGTAAAACACAATATTTTCACGACACGAAATTTTCGCGAATTGGAGCTGACGGCCTTTTTCGCGGCATGAAATATTCGCGAGTTGCCTCTAACATTCAGTGCATATAGTGTAGGCAAGAACTTGTGCGTGCATTTTGCTTTCGCGAATCTTGGCTCACACGAAATTCGCCAAATTAAAATGCACACAAACATTCCTCGTTTTAAAGTAGGCAATCCACTCTTCTACCTATTTTTTGCCTTTTTGATGATGTACTATCTCTCTCTCTCTCTCTCTCTCTCTCTCTCTCTCTCTCTTTTGCATGACAAGTACTCATATCTATCTCCTGTCTCCAAATAATGCTGATCCTGGAAGATGAGCACATTGGCACTGCTGAAATCTCATTGGGTACACCAAGGGTTTAACAATGCAGCTCAATGTTTGTTTGTTTTTTTTTTTGGGCAGGAATAGAAATACAATCCGTGCAATGTGAGGTGAAACCATACAGAAAGGATGCAAGAATTCCAATGACCAATTCTCAGAGCAGACTTCAGTATGACATTTCATCAGTATATTTAAAGGAAGCAGGCTGGTGTATAGATTTCAGCCTCTTGTAATTGTGCAGCTCTATATTTTGATACACCCATGCGTCCAAATTTGCAGTCGTGTATTTAACTAGCTTAGAACTTTGTTTTTTGTTCTCCATGTTCTATGTACCTGCTCAAATCAGGTCAATCATGCAACCAATATGTATCTCATTTCAATCACCTGCTCCATTTCTTTGCTCTATATACAATTTTATTTCATTTTCACCTTTTGATAGAACACTACTCCAAATTAAAAAAGGGGAGAGGGGCTAAGGAAAGTAACTGTATAAAACGCCTATCTTTTTCTATGTTTGAGGAGAATTTTATAAAATTCCGTGCTCAGTTTATTTTTATTCCTCATTTAATAATGATGATATCTTTCTTGTAAAAGTAAATTTGGCAACGGGGCCCTTATTCATGACACCTCTTGAACCAGATGTATCAGTTTACTCTAAGTCCCTGCTCGGGCGAGCAATTCAAACTTGGAAACAAATATATCTTCATATTGCCTTTTTGTGGGATAGAACAAGGGTTTGTCAAAACTTTGTGATATGGTAATGATGCGTCGGGAGTGCGGGCTTGTTTACCGTGATTTCAGCACCGTGTTATGACGCGTATCAAATTGCACGCAAATGGCGGGGGGCCTTCTTCAGTTTCCTGTCGCGGCAGAAAAAAACAACTCCACTGTCTTGCCGTCTGCTATACGCAGCATTTGCTTTCAAACCCCCCACCACAATCAAATTCAGATGTGAGTCAAATTCCACGGGCAAAATGTGATATCATATTGATATACGTACAGTGTTATTTTGCCCCATAATTAACTAACCAAAGGCTTGCATATTGTATCATGCCTACAGACCTATATGGATATGCTGTGTATGAATATAGACAGATCTATATTTACATTCATATCCATGACTCCAAATTTTGCCAATATGAATTTTTGACGCTATTAGTGGCACACCCTATGACACCATATAACTTCTCCTATCGTTCAATATAAAGATTGATGCACAAAGAGAAGAGATAAAAAGTGAAATTACACAAGTAGCCATTGAAAGGGGGAAGCTTGCCAGGAGGCAGCCATAGTTTCAATATGAGTATTCAAAAAAAGAAATCTTATTTCAGTGTTTCTGGGTGAAAAGATGAAAATCAAAGTTTCGGAGACATATTTTGCAGATGATTAAAGGAAGAATGCAATTATATAAACTATTACAGGGTGTGAAAGAGACAATAAATCGCAACAAAGTAGATTGAATGAATAGTACGAAGAATTAGAAAAAAAGTTTGATAAAGGGCACAATTTTGTATCAAAGAAAAGATTAGAGTTCTGAAGGACAGAGTGTTATGGAGAAGTGAGTGCAGACTTGTGCGAGAGTTGGAAGAGCATTTCATTGCTTTTCAATTGCATTTGGCCGACGGCAAGGATGCATCCCCCATCACAATGTGTTGCCGGGGAGAGCTAAATGCGTCGCACTCCGGGGCGAAGCCGTGAAGGACCAAGACTGGGCTTAGAGAGAAATGCCACCACTTGACTCCGGCCCGCCCGTCGACGACGAGTGTTTTGTTTCAGACGGCCCACGTTTTCTGTCACCCAGAGCCTGGCGACATGTCACGGGATGATGCCGGCAGAAAGCTGGCTAATATCGGATTCCCCAGTGACACGCGACAAAGTCGCTGGACATGACTCTGTCAGGGTGATATACCCATCGTATAGCAATCCACGGACATCGCGTAGTCTGTCCCTTTCCCTGAGCAAAAAAAAAAACAACAACAACAACCAAAAAAAAAATGTGGATGTCTATAGGATGGGGCAGTCACCTTCCAAAGTGCGCGACTAGCCTAAAGACTTTTTGCTAGATTCTTTGATGCTGCTGTTCGAGGAATGAAAAGATGGCTTTCACCTCCTCGTCAAGTGGACTTGGCTGACAGGATGCTGCATCCACTTCTCGAGATGGAGTACATAGATAGGGAGGGAGAAAGAAACGAGAAATGAATATTGAAAAGTGCCGTATCCCCTAGCAACCCATCATTGACAGTTAGATTCTCGCTCTCTCTTTGGTGTGGAGTCGCTGATATGGTGTGTATTACTTGGAGCCCGCACGTGGAAGCATGTGCCCAAGGCAATCTGTCGACAAGATCGTTTTCCCCATCTTATTTTCGCTGTGCGTGGTCCACCTGGCAGTCAGGCAGTGGTACGGGTCGCGAGGTCGCACATGTCTCTCCTTCTCGAGTGTTTACGAGAACATTACACAGTCAAGTGTGATGCAGCAGAATTGTGCTCTTTTAATGATTGCCTAGAGTATTGCAGTGCAGTGTGAGCTGAGGGAGATTCAGCATCAGGCACCCTTTCTCATTCATTGAATCTCTTGCTTTTCTACCAGTACTACATTTTCTCACACACCCACCATCACACCGACATATTACAACTAACAAGGATCTTGAGTTTGATATAGCTTACCTAGTGGTATTCATTATCTCTGTCACACAAAGATATCTTTCTTACATTGTGATGTCATCACCATTTCCAAGGTCATCATCACATCATCATCATCATCATCATCATCATCATCATCATCATCATCATCATCATCATGCATCATCGTCATCATCATCATCGATTCGATATCTTCATTACCAGTATCATCACCAGGGTTATCTTGCCATCACTAACACCATGTGCTACCACCGTCATCACCCATAACATCATCACTTTGACTATAGTCATCACCTTGTCATTCTGCATCACCAATACTATGTGCCTAGATAATGAACAAGAATCTTGGTCTAGTGGATGCCTTATCTTTGTTACCACCACTAATGGGAAAGAAAATGAAGTTGACCAATGGACACAAAAGTCCATTGCTGCAGACAAGGCAAGAGTCATAGACATGTCTCATTTTCATCATCATATTTATCATATTTACAGAAGTCCTACTTACTCACTTCAGATAGATAGATAGATAGATAGATAGATAGATAGATAGATAGATAGATAGACCGGGAGGAAGATAGGGAGAATTATAGATAGACAGATAGATAGATTGGTACAATGTAGTTAGACAGATACATAATAGGTGCAACATAGATGGATAGATAGGCATGCAAGTAGAAATGTAGATAGATAGGTAGATATATGTAAGTACTGGTAAACAGATAGATAAGTAGACTGGTAGATATATAGGCAGATAGATAGGTAGATAGGTAGATTGATGGACAAGTAGATGTTCAGGTGGTCAGCTACACGTTTTGTACAAGTGCAAGCAAATATTAATGCCAAGAAAAGACCAGATTGGTTCAACTTTCCTGTAGGTCGTATCATCCAGTGTAATTACATCAAACCAAAAAGAAGATATGAAATATGTGTATCTATCTGTACATGTGTGTATTGGAAAGATTATATATGTAGTATATAAATGATGAGCAAAATGGCTCTCAACTTACTTGTAGACACAAATGAGGAAGGAGACACGTTACTCCAACAAGTCCAACATAAACCAGAGCTTCCTATGTAAACTTTGCAGAAAAAAGCAACCATGATCACCCATCACTTCTATCAGACAATGAATCCCACCAAGTTTATCTCTCTGTACACACAAACGGACACCAGAAGAAAAAAAAAATCATCAGTTGTACCGATACCAGAGAAGTATACATACGGAGAGAAACAATAATCCCATGTCCTTGTATGTCAGACTAGCTGTCTTTGAAGCCAAGCGTCGTCCCAGTTAGACAAACTTGTGGACGTGTGGTACACATGCCGGACATAAAACCAATATTGGGCCCAGAGATTAAAAACTAATCACATCACAATCGGAAGCCCCAGCTTCCAGTGAGCCAGCTGACGGGGATAAAATGTCATGGACGCACCCAGCAACATGCATGGATGTTGAAAGAGAAATGAGGACGAGGGGGGGGGGGAGGGGAGGAGGGTTCAGGTAGAAAGACAGAGAGAGAGTGTGTGAAGACATTAAAAGAGATAAAGAGAAGGGGAAAATGTGGGAAGTGTGATAAAATAAGGAATGTGTGTGAGAGAGAGAAAGGGATAGTTGTTGTTTTGTTGTTGTTGTTGTTGTTGTTTTTGAGTGGTTGTGTATAGGTAGTAAAATAGTGAAATTGTAATGGGTAGGGGTTTGGTTTTTTTAGAAAATAACCATTCAAACTGCAATTAAATACCAGTACTCGAAGGTAATCCGTTATGTTTATGTGTGTGTGCTTGCATAAATTATCCTAGACTTCACATGTATTGAATTGATCAGTATTTATATTATTCTGAATGCGTTTTTTTCTTTCTTCCTTATTTCAGTAACTACATTATCAATTTGTGCCATCCTTCTATTGGACATACTGAAGGGTTACCGTGAAGTTGTTTCTTTTTAATGCGCTGCACCTGCCGAATAGAGAAATTTCCCCTCAGTCTGTAGGCCTGCGGCGCTTTATTACACTTCGGTGTAATGCCAATAACTTTTACAATGTGAAGAGGCTCTAATGACGCCTGATCCCCGTGTTTGATGGAGTCAAACTTTGCCCAATCATGGAAATTACATTCGCCCATCGACAGTGATATCCACCCACTCAATCAGAGCCGTGGTCTCTTGAGAGAGAGAAAGTCTGCAGCATAATATTTTTCTCCTATCATAAATTCTTTTGATAATGCCACATGAGAGGATATGACTTGAATGAGAGAGAGAGAAAAGAAAATATCCACACCACCGTCATCAAACTTGTTAGCTTTCCTTCGAGATACAGAGTGCCGTATATTCCTCCCAAGATGAAATCACGTCAGTTTATCTTTCCAGTTTTCAGCAATCAGAAATTCTCAACCTCGCCATACGTTCAGAAAGAGGAAACAAACTTTAATAAGTGAGCTTCTATGTTCTTTGCAATTGTTTGAGGGAATAATGTGTTATATTTCTGAAGATATATTGACTGGAAAAAAAAAAGGAGGCATGATTTATAGATGTGATAGCTCTGAGACCAGGGGCCCATTTCATATAGGTCTTTGTAATTACTGTCCATTGGAAGAGGTTCAATTCTTTGATTGCTTTCGAAATGCCCAAAGCATACTGTTTTTCGTGACATGTGGACTGCCACAAGGTCATAACTTTTTCAGCATCTGCCTGATGCTGCGAAGGTTCTACAGCTTTCTCTCAAACCACCCTCTTGCATAATCTTCACTTCAGCATAAATCTAGACATTAGAATGTTTGCATTGCTTGTAAATATGTAGGAGTGTGTTCATTAGCCTCATTTTCTTTTAGACTTGCTGTGATGTGAGATCAGTGCTAGCTTGGCGTACACCAATCTGAATGTAAAAGCTGCTCTTCTGCTCTGAATGCTGTCCGATGAAGGGAGTGAAGGGACCGTCTTGAAGGCAACTTTATCGGAGGGCTGTATGAGGCACTTCCATCAAGGGCGGATAGACCTTGTCTTGTCCAGATGTTTATAGAAGGTTCCATGTACTTCCCAGTAGGCGATGCAATACCTGGTGGACCTAATTGAATCCGTCTAGATACGCCATCTTCCATCAAGTCTGTCCCCGCTTTTCTTTCCCGCCTTCCTGTCCCCACTCCTTCTTTGCTCCTCCCCCTCCCCCCATTCTGCTGATTGCAAATTAATGATTCCCATCCACTTCTAATTTTTCTAACTCCGCGGCCAATTCCAGCCGAAAGTGCCATATATCTGTACCCGGTCTTGTTCTTTTTGATTTGCTTTAGCTTTTTTTTTTTTTTTTTTTTTTGCTTTGTCTGAAAGTGCATTTAGATTGCAGTTTATGAGGGAATTGCAGTGGTGGATTAGAGTGGCGAAGCAATTTTGTGCTTTACTCGTGTAATTGAATTCTGTAGGGGAAATGAGATGGTATGTTACCAAGTTCTACCTTGGTTGTAATTGTAATTGTTTCCTTGTGTCCTGTCTCCTCGTACATGCATCTCTTGCACAACGACTCCTCTCTTAAAGGTACAGTCATACCTTTAAGCGAATCATGTTGTACGAGATGAGCGTCCATCTCTTTTCAAAGTACGATAATGTAAGATAATGTAATCAATGGGTGCATTCACGTTGAAATTACCATGGCAGTAGATACCATGGTACTGTACATGCCGAATATTTCGCAAGGTTTTTATTTTCGCGAATTTCGTGAGTCAAGTGCTATTCATGAAATTAAAGACATGCGAAAATATTGACTCTGATCCTGATGTGAATATGACTTACGCATGTACATTTCTCTGTTCTGTATAGGACTCCACGATTGCGAATTTAACCACTCGCGTAATCGTTGGGAAGTCCCGATTTGTGAAAATTTAGACTCGCTAAATATATGGGGTATACAGTACACCAGTGCACAGCGGGTGGTACAATAATTGTATTTCACGACAGGATTCACACACAAGTGTCGCAGGTGTATTTCACACAAACTTTGAATTTTGAATTACCACCCTTAATAGTGTAGTTTGCATCTTCATAAAGATGTGATATCGTAATCATCGCATTGACAGCATGTCATATGGAGCAGTTTTTGTTAATCAAAGAAAGAAAGGTGGCTCAGCACGCATTTATGAAACAATCTGGCCATCTCGTAAATGTGAGATTCGCTGACTTCCAGACCGTAATATGAACAGTTCTCCCACACTACGTTTATCGATTAGGTCACTTTCTTTTCCTATAAACGTATTCATACCCCCACTCACATATCTTACCATAGAATGCCATGTAGGTTTTGCTTGTTCAATCAATCGACATGCATGCTCAAGGATACCAAGTATATATATAGATATTCCTCCTCGTGGTAACCATGACAACTTGAGCTTGTTTCATACACGCCCCCATGACATTCTACACTTCGGCAAACATTGGCCTGTTAATCAGACACAAGTTTTATAACAACCTGAATGTCACTGACGGGTTAGCATTTGCGGTATGGACAAGCGTGACTGGCCACCATTAGGATATAAAAAGAGCAGAGAATCCGAAATGAATTAAAATTTGATTAAACGGAAGGCTGGGAAGGAGTAGAGGAAGAAAGACCAGCATGTAGAGGAGACTGATGTGAACATATCAGGTTTATGAAAATGAAATGAAATAAAAATTCAGACATGATCACTTTTCAGTAGTGGTTGTTCCATCGCTTTTTCACACATTTTCTCCTCTCTCGATTGAGGTTTAGGTTGCCTGCGAACAATACTTCGTCAAGGGTTTGGTGTTTGTTTGTTTTTTTTTCCCTTAAGCAATTTGAAAGTTGTCATCGAAAGCCTAGAGTTGTTATTGTGTTACAATAGTGTGGTTTTCAGACATTGGAAATGTTTCAATAGATCTTAAGAGTCACTCTCCCCTCCTCCCACCACTCCCCCCACCCCTCCCCCCCCCCCCCCCCACCCCAATCCATCTCCTTGGGGGAATACTTGGAAAGGATTTACACCCTATACATGAATGCAGGACGTATTACCCCTTGGCAGGAACTACTTGAAGAAAATAATTTCCAAACAATATTTGTCAGCAGTTTCATGAAGACTGAAAAAGGGGAAGGATGCTGTATTCACTGCTTGATAAATTATTTGAGTACCACAAATATGAATTCAGTATTTTTTTTTTACAAACCAATCAAAGGAGTATTATGAGGCAGTGACACCAATCACCTTATCCAATCTGTGAACAGATTTTGCTGTTATTCATGAAAATGTGTGAATTCTAAACATTTCATGAAGACTCTGTTTTCTTTGTTGCCAAATGTCATGAAACCAGTGCCATTCTTTTCGTAAAAGTTACCTTGAACATAAAGTGCCATTTTACTTGAACAGATTTATAGTTCGTACAGAAATTTGGCATACTGTATTCAAATAAAATGGAGCATGTAGATTAAAGTAAGTACATTTTTTTGATGGCATTTAACATCAAAGACCTGACTGGTTGTACAACGATAAACAAGTCATTGCCATGGTAATGGAATAGATCTCCAGGAATATTCGACCTTAAAGGACAAGTTCACCTTCATTAACATAAGGATTGAGAGAATGCAGCAATATTAGTAGAACACATCAGTGAAAGTTTGAGGAAAATTGGACAATCGATGCAAAAGTTATGAAATTTTTAAACTTTTGTGTTGGAACCGCTGGATGAGGAGACTACTAAGGCTCGTGATGTCATATGAGTACAACAGTATAAAGAAAATTATGTTAAGAAAATTCAACATATTTTCACTTTTTTCGAATAATAAAAGAACACTTGACTTGCCTCTTTCTAAAGGCAATGGGAATAATATTACCCATAACATATGTCAGCAACGAGTCAAGGGAATGTGTACTTTTTTCAAAAGATGAAATTTTGTGAAATTCTCTTTATATTTTCCTTATATTGTTGTATGCATGTGACATCATACACTGCAGTAGTCTTCTCATCCAGTGGTGACTGCACAAAAACTTCAAAAATTCATAACTTTTGAACGGATTGTCCGATTTTCCTCAAACTTTCAATGATGTATTCTACTAATATCGCTACATTCTCTCAATCCTTACGTTAATGAAGGTGAACTTGTCCTTTAATTGTGTTTCAAAGTTCATCCACCATGCAGCTCTGCTGAATCTATGTTTAGAACTTGCAGACGTCTTCGTGAAAGACTTTCAGAAGCACCTTCAAGCTAACATAGAAGAGGGGATACAACACAAAAGTATGAGTTCAGAGACACTTGTTCCTAGAATTGGACCTGTAGCTCAATCTCTGTATATCTTCGGTATGTTTGCCTGTCGACACTGATCCATATTTAGATATGTCTGTCTCCTCCTAAGCGCATTAATCACAGCACGGATATCATTCCATTACAGTCGGAATTGCGACTTTCAATGCCGTCTTCAGAAAGGGGATTTGATTGACATGGTGTCACACATATGCATTCCAGTGTGTGGAACAATCCATATCCTGCCCCACAGAGACGTGGCAGTGCACCGGTCTGCCTTTCAATGACATCTCACTCGCTCTTTACCTCTTTTCAGGAGCGTCTCCTATTGTCGGTGTTGCCGAGGCACGTTGCCATGGAGATGAAAGCAGACATTGCCAATAAGAGAGAGGACATTCAGTTTCACAAGATCTACATCCAGCGGCACCAGAATGTGAGGTAAAGTGACACCGTAATTTAACTGTACTCTATTTTTGTGTCCCACTTGTCATTTTTGTGGTGGAGTTGTTCTGTATTCTCAATGTATTTTGTCAAAGCTTTTATATTCATTCATTCATTTGACAAAAAAAAAACTGTTTTGAAGGCATTGGGCCAAAGATTGTGTTGAATTGAGAAGATTATGCAAATTACCTTTTTCATTGTATTATCAAACAAAAGTTTGACATCAAATATTGGGAACTTGATGGAGAGTATACAGTGTGACCATGGTAGATGGCATTGGAGCTTCTTTTTTTTTTTTCTTCTTTTGTAAATGCGGGGTAACATTGTCTGTAACCTAATGCCATCTTCATTCAAAGTTTAATGGAAATGTGGAGTGTGCGTGCAACTGTTTAAAGTGACCTTTGAAAGGTAATTCTAGAGCGTGTGGCATGAAAGATTCGCCCTTCTGTGTTAGCTGTGGGTCTTGTTTCCCGCCCGGCTGCTCGCTGCAGTACCTTACCGAATCATTTTGTACCAGAAGCGCAGAGCTGGAATTTCATCTTTCAATTCATCCCAGATGTCGGCTCCTTCATGTGATACACTTTAAAGGAAACCAAAACCCAAAGAAAAATGTGGATTGAGTGAAAGCAGCAACATTAGTAGAACACACCATCAGTGAAAGTTTGAGGAAAATCGGACCATCAATGCAAAAGTTATGAATTTTGAGAGTTTTGGTGTTGGAACCGCTGGATGAGGAGACTACTTGAGTTTATGGCATCATATGTGGACAACAATTATAAAGAAAATATAAAGAAAATTCAACTTGCTTTCACTTTTCTAGCATAATGAAAGAGCACTTGAGTATTAAACCACTTTCAGAAAGCAGGGGGAATAATTACTACCCTTAACATTATATCAGTATTAAGTTGATAGAATATGTAATTTTCATGAAAAACAAATTTTTATGGAATTCACTTTATATTTTCTTTATATTGTTGTCCACACATGACGTCATAACCTCTAGTAGTCTCCTCATCCAGCAGTTCCAATACCAAAACTTTAACAATTCATAACTTTTGCATCAATTGTCCGATTTTCCTCAAACTTTCACTGATGTGTTCTACTATTAAATGTTGCTGCATTCACTCAATCCACATTTCTCTTTGAGTTTTGGTTTCCTTTAATGTGGAGTCTTGGCCCGCGATAAAACACAGTGTAGTCCCATGTGCTAATTACTCTGTCAGGTTTAAATTGTCATTGCCTTTCTCCAACATTTAGAATCAGAACTTATACCCACATTGTTCTTGACGAAAAGGTTGATAACACTGCTAGACGGTAGATGGGCTTACAAAAAAAAAATTCTTCTTCACTTCATTTTTCCAATAGTAATACTAAAAAAAAAGAAAAAAAACACTAAAACTTTTATCTGTAACCTATATGCAATCTTTAAACAGTTCTTACAATTTTGAATATGAATGAAGAAATAATGAGAATGACATTGCATTTTCTGAAAGTGTACAGTTTGTCAGAAAGTCATGATAGTGACATGAAGAGAAAGCGCAAAATATATTAGATTGATGTTATAGTTTTGGTTGAGATGGGAATTCAGGTTTGAACTTTTAGTGGGATGATTAGAAATTACCACTTATATTTGATAAAAGAGCATACTATTCTAAGAGGAATTAAAAGTTCATTTGATGAAAATTGGTTTTGAAATGGCTGAGATATCCAAAAACAAAATAAAACAAAGTGGTCCTAAGAAATGGTGGGACCCACCTTTTAATAGGAACTCTTTGTTATTGGATATATCAAAACCAATTTTCATCAAATTACTTTTAATTCATGTTAGAATTGTATATGCTCTTTTATGTTTCATGTTCAAAGTGGTTTCTAATTATCTCACAAAAAGTTAAAAATCAGAATCTGCATCTCAACCAAAACTATATCTGCCCTTTAAAGGGACTGTACAGTACTGGCTGAGGTGGGGATTCATGTATTGAACATTCCTAAATGAGATAATACAAAACCTCGTATAAAATATGAAAGAGCATGTAATTTTAAGAAGGATTCAACGTTTATTTGATGAAAATTAGTCTTCAAATGGCTGAGATATCCAAAAAAGTGATAACAATAAAAAACTACAGGCCACACCTTTTATTATGATCTCTTTGTTTCACCTTGTTTTTGGATATCTCAGCCATTTCAAAACCGATTTTCATCGAATAAACTTTTGATACCCCTTAGAATTGCATGCTCTTTGACATTTCATAGAGTGTTTTCTGAATATCTCACAAAACGTTAAAAGCTAAATCCTCACCTCGACCAGAACTGTACACACCCTTTAACACTGTCATGGTTGATGAGTGTAATAAAGCTAATGAGGGATATTTTGTGAGTTGAACTGCAGTTGGGGGAGCAACAAATGGGAGTACACACTCTTTATAGGCAGCTGCCACTGCTCTCAGAGCTGTTTCTTAGAGCAAGAAAGACATAACATGAAACTCATTATCCCAGACAGCAATGTCACACACCGATGCCTTTCACATGACTGAAATGGGCAAAGCATCTTGGGAGAAAATGCATTTCTAATATTGATTGATACTTGCAGCATTTGGACAAGCAAAATGCACACTCAGAGAAAGAGAAGGGGGGGGGGGAGAAGTTACGGGGCAGAGTTGTCTTCATTGCAGAATGACCGGTCATTTTAAAGGAATTAACCGCGTGACACCCACGGAGTGTCAGAACCCAGTCTCTGGCTGTCGGCCGGTAGCTGGTATTGCCAGGAAATCTATGAGCGATGTTGATCCCCGCTCCTTCAGACCCCATTATCAACCTGCTGCTTATTGACATTGCAATAAGAGTGGACAGCTTTTCATCAGCTCCAATAGGAACTTGCAGACTCGCCCGGCTTTATGAAGTACTCCAGCAGTAGCTGTCAGAACTTGTGGACGAACCTGACCGAAAAGCCTTTTGAATTTCACCACTAACCACTTTAATTGATATGATTGCTATGCAGACTTTGCACACTGAGCTCCGGTGCCCTCTCAGATAAATGTTTGTTTATGTGGCTATTGTTTGATGTGGTGCAATGTTACTGATCGTATTTAGCAAGTGCTTCTAATACTGATCAAATTATAAATGTGGCTCAATATCGTAAAACCCACAAAGGTGTCTCGAAGGTTGATTGTATCCAGTGTGGATGAAAACACATGCATTAATTTCCCCATCAACTTAACTCATTCTTATCAAATAAAAAATTAAGTGATGTATTGAAAGGGGATATTTTCGCGCAAGTGATTTTTTGCGCTTAGCAGGCTAAGACAAATTTTGCATGTTATCTATCTGCGGAATCAAGACATTAATCAGTGGAACAATTGTCAAGCAAAAATAGTTGCACGCTTTTATTTTCGTGCTAGTTTCTGGTCTCGCAATACATGAAAATTTCCACACCGTGAAAACATGTCCACATTTACAGTACCACTTTTCCAAGTAGCCAAGTGTTGCATCTTTTTAACAATTATTAGAGCTTTCATTTCTCCTGGTATTGAAATATCCAGACATGCAAACTTTATCCAGGAGCTTTGTACCTCTTTACCATCTTTCTTGTTTGTTTGGGGAGTTTTCAGGCACACAATAGCTTGAGCTACAGTGTACTTTTTCTGTCCTGCATGTTAATTACCAGGATATTTTCAATAATTCTCTTGATGAATAAAATAGATGAAATGTAATCTTGATAAAATTTTATGTTGAGTGCTTGTATGTCCCTTTTTGAATTTTTTTCAAAACCAAAATTTGTTGTTTTTCTGTTTTGTTTTGCTTTCAGAATATTTTAATGTACATCCATTATAGATATATATATATATATATATATATATATATATATATATATATATTTGTCTCCCACAGTTGGTAACCCTGCATGTCATACGGTCCAATATTTGTGTATCAAATTCTCAATAAGTTCAGACTCAATTAGGACTGAAGTGACTACTCTAGATCCTACTTAATTGTAATACTGGCAGGGGAAGATAAAAGGCATTTTCCACCTTGATTGAATATGCATTGAATCCTGGCACCCTCCCCCCCCCCCCCAAAAGAAAAAATATGAATAAAATAAGATAAATGAATAAATGAAGACCTGCCAAGGCTATTGTCACACGCAATCTGCGTAAATGTGATGGTTAATAGCGGATGTCTCTTTGTCTTTCTGCCTTGGTTGTGCATTGAGGTTTTGACAAAGAAAAAATATATAAATTATATAAATGAAGGTTGGACAAGGTAGTCAAGTGACCAGGAAAAGCATCTGCCTGGGAGGAAATAGTCTATCCTCTCTTGGTTTCATGAACTCCATAGTGACACAAATCAACATCTTGACAGTCATGAAATGATGATGATGATGATGATGGTGATGATGGTGATGATGGTGATGATGGTGATGATGGTGATGATGGTGATGATGATGATGAGGAGGAGGAGGAGGAGGAGGAGGAGGATAATAATGATAAAAGTAAGTGAGATGATTTAAAGTATCAGCCAAATCCACTCTGTGGCGTGCTGTAGGTGCAGAAAAGAGAAGGTTATAAGGAGTATAGAAAGAACAAATTAAAACAAAATCATAGAAAATCAAAAAGAGACATTAAACAAGTGGGGTTTTTAAACCACTTTTGAAGCAGTCTGATGAAGGGCAATATTTCAAAACTAAAGGTATATCATTCCATAAGGTGGGACCGCCATGAGCAAAAGCTTGTGTGCCCCAGGATGTCGCAAATATTGGAATTACTTCTTACTTTTGCCTTAATAACATGTACTCGAGATAACGTGTGATAGAGGGGAGACTTTAAAGTGCATGACTGATACATATTTGGAATCTGAAAAATAATCACAAATTCAACCGGTACTCATCCACTTTTATCTGACTATGAAGAGGTTTTAGAGGCTGTGCTTCCCTGTTTGTTCTAATGATGAGGTTTTTGTTCACTCACCAAATAATTATCTCGTGTGAAGAGGCTGAAAATATGCAGAATTATAGATATGTCTTGATAAATAGATAGATAGGTAGATAGATAGATAGATAGATAGATAGATAGATAGATAGATACTGTAAAAATGGAAATTTTCATGCATTTTGCACAACTAGAAACTAGCACAAAAATAAAAACATACCAATATTTTTGCTTGCCATTTGTTCTAGTAATGAATGTCCTGATTCAGTGGAATTAAAAACATGTGGAATTCATCTTACCCGGCTGAGTACGAAAAATTACTCGCACAAGAATATCCACTTTTACAGTAGATAGCTTTGAAGAGTTAGATAGGTAGATAGATAGATAGATAGAGAGAGAGAGATAGATAGATAGATAGAAAGATAGTTAAATAGATGGATAAATATATAAAACATATTCAAACATATTTTGCAAGCCTCATTCACTCTCAAGAGCTGTGATGTCACAAATATTTATAGCTTACTTAAACATATCTTGAAAGTGTCCTCCATTTCAAAAAGAACTGCTATCAATAGTAAAATCAAACATTTTTGAGAATGCTTATGTCCTCCAAAGCCATAACTATTTCCTTTTCTCGAGAATTTTCTTGAAAGTAGGAGGTTGTTTTGTTTCTAATTCAGTAGAAGATAATTATTGGGATTCTAAGAATCTTTTCGGCTTCATTGTCCATGATGACTATGGGGAGAGTTAGTAACTCCATTTACAGTTTTGTTGTGTTTCAATTTCTGTAACAATGTGAGATACAATTAGTGACGTATTTTCACTTGGCATCATTCTGGAACGTGTAAAGCATTTATCGTCTCAAGAGGAGACAGAAATAGAAAGATAGAAGGTCTTCTCTGTAATTCTGACATTTGTAGGGTTTTTCCCCGAATGTAGTATATAATGTAGATGACACGCAGCATCTGAACACAGAACATGTTACATTTTGTACTTTTACGCGGTCTGTCTTCGAAGTACTTTACAGAGAGCAGAGCTTGATTCTGTCGATAATCAGCGGCATTCAAAGGCAGAAGCTGATTGGTGTATCTTTTTTTGTCAAACAACAGCAAAAAAAATGTATGATTTTTGCCAAAGTGATGAAGAGGGATAACAAAGGCATGGTGAATGTCTTCAGGCAGTGGCAGATCCAGGGGGGGGGGGGGGGGCACACCGGGCATGCGCCCCTCTTTCTTTTTTGTTAAAGCAAAAGAAATAAAGAAAAAAAAAGGGGGTGCGTGCTCCCCTTTGATTTTGCAAAGGTGTCTCTACTTTACAGAATTCCTGGATCTGCCCCTGTTCAGGTATTGTTTCTCCCTTTTGGAAGAGATCAAATCCCATGATTTAGAATCTTTTCCTTTTTTTTCTCATGGAATAAAATTGGGGTTTTACCAGTAAAGCAAGCTGACAGAAAATAAGAATAGTAACAGGATGCATCACAGTGCATGCCACATTCCATTTGATCAAGAAATATTAGTGAGGAAATCAAATGATAATCTGTTGACCGAGGGCTTCCTGTCCTTGTCGGCATCCTCTGTTTTTTGCACAGTCATTCTATTTCTTTCATTCAAGTCTTTAATTCATTTATTTATTCATCCCTTCATTTTTAAAGATTGATAATGAAGCCAATATTCAGTCATATGCTGTTTTTCTGTGAGTCCCCTCCCTCTTTCTCTCTATATATATATGTGAACCTGCACCTCAAAACAAACAAAAAGTCGCCAGACATGAATTTTTAGTTAAGACCATATTCTAAAAGAGCAGACTTTAAGCTTTACAATGATGTACAGCTGAACCTCTCGTATCCGGACAAGTCGGGACCGGGGCTCATCCGGAAAAGGGATTTGGCCGGATACGGGAGACTCAATGCTTTATACATGTACATATACATACTATACACGTGTACTGATGTAGCCCATTGTAGTACCACATGTAGTAATGTGTATACTGCAACCTTTTCCTTGTTACACTCAGTAACAGACCCCAAAATAGAGGTTCGTGTTTGCAAGAATGAAATCATTAACCGCTTCTTTTATAAATTCTTGGGGTGATTTACCTAAATAATTATAAAGAAATGTGTCATTAAGAAATGTATCAAGTATATGTAATTCATGTGTGTTTGTGTAGGAGTTCTCAAGTCAAGGAGTTGGGAATCCCTCTTTCCGACCGTAATTATTAAAAAAATAAATAAAAAAAATCATGGCGAGATTGCGTCCGTATAATAGAGAGATCCGGATAAAGGGAGGCCGGATAAGGGAGGTTCAACTGTATAACTCAAATTAAATGGACTCTCCTAACTTATCTAAATATTGGAAAGAAAGCACAAACTCAGGAAAAGTGTGAACTGAGAAAAGAGGCTCTGAAGTACAGTGTCTATTCAAGCGCTTTAATCTTTACCAAACCGTGCTGGCTGTGCGATGAATGGGACAAAAAACAGGAAGTAAACCACCAGAGTAACAACAATGAAGGGATTATCAGATTAAACTGAAATTAAGCATGCCTCATTAACACATTCTGTCCATAATCAATGCCAACTTTCAAAGCAGTAACACTATCCTTTCGAAAGTTATTAGAGTTGAAAGTGAAGAGTGTGGACAAGGTTTTTCAGAAATGAGAAAGGGATTCTAAAGACACACCTAATCACACTATTCTACAAAAAAAATGTTCCAGATAAACTGCTAAAAAAAACACACTTTCCTGCCTGTTTTATGATACCAAATTTTAGCATAATGTAAAAGAAGACCCGCTCTTTCAGAAAATATGAAAAAGTCAAGTTCGGCTAGGTTGACCCATTTCACTTATTTTCAGTCCTCACGCAAAATCAGTGTGTGCGACTTTATGTTCGTTTTGAGGTGCACGGTCACATATATATTCCCTTGTTCTCTTTTCCTCTCTTTGTGGTTATGTCTCCACCTCCTTTTTCAAGTCCTTTCTCGTTCTATTCATTCCTCTTGTCTTTCACACTTCCCCCTTAAGGGCGGACGTCCACTTGGGCGCGGACAAGCCCCGGAAGGGTTGCGGAAGCAAATTTTGTTATTTCGGCATCCTGTCCGCAACAGACGCGGAATAACTTTGTGAATCGGCTTGTCCTGGGACATTCCTAGGACTGTCCGCGGACTGTCCGCGGACTGTCCGCGGACTGACTGCGGACATTCCTAGGAATCACTCCGGAAGAGCGCGAAATACCTCGGAATATGCTAATCGTAGCCGGGCAGCGCGGAAACATTTAGGATTACACCAGGAATGAACGCGGACAATCAGGATGCCTTCCGGACAACAAAAGTTAGGCATGCGGACAAACTGCGGACAATACCAGGAAAATGGAAAGGTATAAATTTGGCGCTGACTTTGACTTTTCCTCATTTGACTGCTCACTGATGCTCATTGTTGTGCTTCAGCAGTAGCGGCTGATATTATATTAATATGATTGGTCAATATTATTTGATAAATGTGACCACCAAAAGTCGAAGAATAGGATTGTTTGCATGTCGGCTGACGACTCATTTTTTTTTTTTTTTATTTGTCTCATCTGGGAGAACAATTTTTTCTCTGCCATGGATGATATTCGTAAACTTTTTGAACCATGCATATATATATATTATATATATATAATATACATAAAAATGCAAATGTAAATATGTATATATAGTCATGTTGATAAGGTAGTCCACGTGTGGGCAAGATAAAAAGATAAGTAACAAAACTGCAACAAAGTTCATGCTGTATTCACCAACGATTTATTTCTTCACAAGAAATAAACCGTTAGTGAATACAGCATGATCTTTGTTGCAGTTTTGTTACTTATAGTACTAACTGTTACTTATGTTACTATATATATATATATATATAAATGTATATATATATGTTTATTTATATATAATATATATATATACAGGGTGTATATATTGTTTATTCCCTTTTTTTTTAGACATGTGCTTTATCCATCGTGAAGTATCTACATGTTTTGTCTGATACTTGCCAAATTGATCCTAATCATTAAATTTTTCTTTCTCTGATTTTTACCCTTGTGCATCTCTAACCCTCTCTTATTTTGATCACTTTTGAACATTTCCAAGCTTAGAGCTTACTAGCCTATTGTCAATGAAGTGTAAAAATGGGGAAATATTTGTAACCTACTTTAATTCACTTTTTTTGGGGGGGTTCAGCTGAGCTGTCAAATTGGACAATCGAGTTTATTTGAAACTAAAACAAAAAGAGAAGAAAAAAATATTAGGTAATAACAACTACGAAAATCATTCAGGTAAAGAATGTTTCTGAAATGATTTGTGATGCTTAATGTGTACTTAAATATATGTGACCCGCTACAACAAAATGGTCCTAAAGTCGCGCACGGTCGAAGCCGTGAAAATCGAGTTTGAAGTTACAGCATCAAAATTGGTCAAAACTTATGATTTTCTGAATTTGACATATTATTAGAGTCTGACATGTCTTCTATCATCTGTCGAAATTTTGAAGCAAAATGATGAAAGGAAAGACCAAAAAATAGCGTTTTTCTGGGCCATGTTTTTTTGGCATTTCAACGAAGCAGAAACTGGTTCGAACATTTGGATTGAGCGCCACACATAGGCTCCGCCCCTAACAACGACCAGAGTGATCTCATTGGTCAGTTTGCTGCTTGCCGCTAACCGAAGCGTGAAGCTCGCACACTACCCAGTCGACTGGTGCGTGCGGGCGGGTTGCGCTATGCCTAGCCGCTTCTCCTGACATCCTGGTCGCTGATTGGTCGGTGAGGAGACCGCCGACGCTGTGTTTGAATGAGCATTTCGGGGGTTGCTAGGGCTTAACTTCTATTGTCCGGAGGTGAATACTGACGTGCGTGTCTCTTGATTGTGATTGCGTCGCAAGGAGAACTTTTAGGGCGCTTTTCTCGAAACAGTGATTTCCCAGACGTCTTGACATGCTCTCTTTTAAACATCGATATCTCCGCAGCCGATTATTTTTATGAGACGTGTTATATATCAATTTAAAGCAGAAAGATTAGGAAATTATGTCATGCAATTTTCAAATAATCGACCTCGTCCGACTTTAGGATCATTTTGTTGTAGCGGGTCACATATACACTCAGCAAAAAAACAAAGCAAAAGAAAGACAGAACTTTATCACTTTTTCGAGTTCATGATCTATTGCTTTTTCTCTCATTTCACTTGAATTTTGAAGCCAGAAAATTCTTCATTTTCCTCCATCATCTTTAGCTTTCATTGTTATTTTGGGCTTCAAAAATATTACATTGTCATGAGACCACAGGTATTTCTTTGCAATTGAATTCATGCTTTTTAGTGTGATGAATTTGTCTTTTGTTCTAATATGTTGTATCATTAGAAAGCATTTACGTATGAATAACAACTTGTTCATGTTTATATAATACATTAACATTTAGCCAAAAATTCTACGCTTTTTTACTGAGTGTACTTCCACCTACTTTTGTTATTTTTCAGCTGGGCTGTCACATGGAACAACCTAGTTTGTTTGCAAATAAAATACGAAAACAACATAAAGGAAAATGTAGTATAGTAAGTAATAGGAACCAGGAAAGTCACTCAGATGAAAAATAATTTCTGAAAAGATCAAATTAAAACAAACTTACTAGGAAGTTAGGGGGCTGATTTCACTTCTTTCTGGTTGCTTTTGGCACAGTCTCTACTACCTTCTTCTTTGCCTTCTGGGACCGGAAATTCCTTAGATTTACCTGTTCTTCATAGCTAGACGAAAGGTGTGCCTGTGATGGGGATATTTGCATGGGGGCTTCGCCTCCCTTCTTGCTCATTTTGCGTTTCATTGGCATGACGCTCGCGGAAAGTGTCGACACTTTCGTGTCTGGATCACAAAATTTCCGCATCGGTTCCGGACACTTGCATATATAGATCCGCATCGGCTCCGCGCTGTCCTAAAACATTCCTGGTGTCTTCCGCTTTCATTCGCGAAGCTTCCCCACACCGCGGGATTCTTTCCGGAGCGTGTGCGGAAGGAGCGGAAGGGTTCCGGACAAGCGGGACATCCTCAGGACATCGTCAGGACAAGTCGCCGAAGGTGTCAGTAAGTTCATTTCCGCGTCCAAATTTTGGTCTCGATCAAAATTTGGACGCGGAAATTTTTCTCTCTCCCGAAGGTGCGGAAACACCCGGACATGTTTAGGACAGTGAGCGGACACGTTCAGGAACGTGCGGACAGGTTCCCGAAGGAGTGCGGAATACCAAATTTGCATTCCGGGGCTTGTCCGCGTCTTGTCCGCGCCCTAGTGGACGCCTGGTCTAATCCAACTGTCATCATCTGTCATTATGACGGCCAAGAAGAAAACAAGGCAAGCCTCCATCTTGTAAATCACACCATGGCAGTAGATAACGCCACAGCTAACCACTTGAGGAATCCATCCTGTGATGGACTGGCCAGAGCACGCAACTTTTAATACCAGCTTCGGAGAGGGCAGATGCATTTCTCCCTGAGATCTTTGTCAGCCATCCGGCAGAATATGAAAATGTGACAAATGATAATTCTTGTCTGGTGTGATGAAGGGTGCTAGTCTGAAGAGGAGGAGGAGGAAGGGGAGGGGGAAGAAGAGAAAGAGGAGGAGGAAGAGGAGGAGGAGGATGTGGAGGAGGGGGGAGAGGAGGAAGAGGAAGAGATAGAAGAGGAAGAGGTGGAGGTGAGGGGTGGTTTAAATTTCTGGAGTTTGGAGGCAAGGCCAGGCTTCTTCGTGGCCAGACCCTGACCTTTCTGCACAGGAATAGATGAAGCCCTGGTTTCATGTCTGGTGATGTAGAGCTTCACTACTTACCAGAGATACAATGGTTGACAGTGAATTTCCCCACTCCTGTAATCCCCAAGGTGTGTGTGTTGGGGGGGGGGGGAGGGGATATTAAAGGACAAGTTCACCTTCATAGACATGTGGGTTGAGTGAATGCAGCAATATTAGTAGAACACATCAGTGAGAGTTTGAGCAACATCGGACAATCCGTTAAAAAGTTATGAATTTTTGAAGTTTCTGCTCAGTCACGGCTGGATGAAAAGACTACTGTCGCTTGTGATGTCACATGAGTACAACGATATAAAGAAAGAATAAAGAAAATTCAACTTATTTCCATTTTTCTGGCATAACAAAAGAACACTCGACTTCTCTCTTTCAGAAGGCAGGGGGAATAACATTGCCCTTAACATACGTCAGTAGCAAGTCGAAGAAATGTGCACTTTATTCAAAAAGTAAAGTTTCATGAAATTCTCTTTTTATTTTCCATATATAGTTGTACGCATGTGACATCATACACTGTAGTAGTCTTCTCTTCCAGCAGTGACTGCACAGATACTTAAAATATTCGTAACTTTTGAACGGATTGTCCAATTTTCCTCAAACTTTCACTGACGTGTTCTACTAATGTTGCTGCATTCTCTCAATCCTTATGTATATGAAGGTGGACTTGTCCTTTAACTCTTTCATCACGGTAACTGTGTGTTTGTGTACAAAGTCGGTAGTATATTGAAATTATAACTCCCGGGAGGGTGAAACAAAATTTATAACACACAATATTCTCAGTATCTCTTTTACAACTCAAGTGTAAATATCAGGTAGTGTCAGCATGATATCTTTCTTCAGATATTAACAAGCAACCTGCCTGATGAACAGATCCCAAAAGTTAGCATTTGTTGACTATTCTTTTCTATTTCAAGGAAGTGCCTGAGGCATTTGGCTGTAAATAGAGTTAAAAAAAAAACTATCAACATGTGTCCTAGGAAAATGGTTGTATAGTTTTGCATATGTACAGAAGGCTGCAATATCCTTTGATGAACTTGAAAATTGTCTGACAGTGAAAACCCAACAAATGCCCTATTGTGGGTAGTCTACTATACATGTAGCATAATGCTTAAGTCATAGAGAAGCACTGCATCATTACATGCAGAATTCGAAGCACATAAACCTAATGTCCAGATGCAACTTCCTCCGCATCAGCAAGTTAAACCCTTTAACACAAGGTTCTAAAATTCAGTGGACTTTGCATAAGATAGACCCCCAAGGTTACCACATTTGATGCGCTGATCTAAGTTGTTGTACATGTATCTGAGATATGCTGAAGTGCTTCATAGATTTCATCATCTGCATGTACCTCAAGCTCAAATCAGGTTCAAACCTCATAACCCCTTGCTGCATCCACTAGCAACCAGTCTCTTACCCCCCCCCCCCCACCCTCATTTTGGTATTGTCGTAAAATCAAATTGGGCTCGAGCGTAGGAATATGGTTACCCTAAGGAGATGATACCAGCATCCGTCATGGATCCCTACACAAGTGGCTCCTAGCTCCGCAGCAAGTCAGTGTATCTCTCTCCCTCTCTCTTTTTCTCTCATTCTCTGTTTTCTCTGTCTGTCTGTCTGTCTGTCTGTCTGTTTCTCTTTTTGCCTGTCTTGTCTGTCTGTCTGTCTGTCTGTCTGTCTGTCTGTCTCTCCTTCCGTCTCTCTCAAACTGGCCCTGGGAAGAAAACTGATGGGCAGTCGGTCAAAGCACCCACTCGAGAAGTAGCGTGGCGATATTGCTTCTGCTGTACTAGTCATCTCGCTTTACCTTGCTTGCCTCATCCCGTTGCCATGGCAACCATAGCGTGTCTTCCACTAGTGATTCCTATCCCCCTTGCAATAAAGCAATCAATTCTGGCATGAGGGTCTCAATGTTGAAATCTAGACTTGTTTCCAAAGATAGCCAGTGAACCATGGCCATCATACCATAGGAGCCATTCAAGACCCATTCACACACATTTAAAAAGTGTGATGCGAATCTCAATTAAAATCATGCTATTTTGCTCTCTTTTGTTCACACATACAGACACTATAAAAAATTAAAAAAAGAGATTGTGACTGAAATCACACCAGCTCACAAAAACTTGTAATCCAAATCGCTCTGGTGCCAGTGAGGCCAATCTATACTTGCATGGGTCTAGGAGATTTGACCTGACTTTGACCTGACTGTCCTGCACACCTTGCATCATGGGATGTGAAAACTTTGAACGGTTTCTCAGACCTTCATACACACTTAACATGGTAAATAATCGCAACTATTCATGAAAAAAAATATCATTATTTCAGAAACATCACTCTTTTAGAGGTGCTTGGACTGTGATATGAATCTCTGCAATTATCAGGTCCACACACATTAAAAAAATGTTTTGTTTTGTTGGTTTTTTGGGGGGTTTTTTTGGCATCCAGATTTGAATTGTGACACTAACAGATACAAATGGGGCTACAGTGTGTGTTGATTGCTGTGTGAATAGGCCTTTATCTTCCTTTCATGTAATCAATGCAGAAGACTTTAATATTCAATTGGCCAGCACTAGTAAGACTCGACATGATGCGAATTATTAAGCTCTTTTGCAAATTATTGTATTAATTCTGCAATAATCCCAAACACAATAATGTGAATACTGAAACACACGTATTTTTTTTTTTTCAGTGTGGATATTTTTTAGCAAATTTGGTGTTCCTCTGAACTGCAGCAAAAATTATGACACTCCAATGTGTCTGGAGTCAAGTTAGACATATATGATAATATAATTTAAGTATTCTTATCCTCAAAATTATAAACAGACAAAGTCCTGCTGAATTTGCCAAGCAGAAAAAAAAAAGTAAGTAGTGCAAATGTTTGCACTTTTACAAAGAATTCTTTAGCTAGGAGACATGCTCAGTATGTTGAGTTGACCTTCTGCTTTCCAGCATGCACCGTGATGTCAGTCAAACATCCGCTTTCTGAAATTTCAACCCAGACATTTCCGCTGGCCGATAACATGCCCCTGTCTTGCCCCTTTGCTGAAGTGCCACATAGCCTCTGGCGCTCTGCAAATGTAAAAAAGAAAGAATAAAAAAATAGAAAGAAAGTTCAAGCAGCAAACTTTCTATTTGCGGACCAGTGACCCTTAAGGAATGGCCAGCCAGTTGGGGTATCTATTGCCATCTTGGTCTCAATTTGTCACCTCCTTCATCCCACATTTTCCTCCTTTTTTATTCTCCTGGAGGCTAAACAGTATTTTGTGATGTCCTTTTATTTTTAACTTGCTGCAAAGCGTGTCCCATATCATTGCATCTCTGTTTTCTGCTATCCTTCCCATCCTCACTTCTCTCTCCTGTGACTGTTATTTTATTTTCATAATCCTAATCATAACTGGGCCCTGTTTTATGAAGAGTTAAAATTGAATATAAAGTTGATTTCTATCATAAGTATATGGTATGCTGTGTGTCGAGGAAATTTAAAATTGATTCTATCTTTTGATAAAACAGGGCCCTGTACTTTCTTCTTTTATTCTTTATCACTTGCTCAAGCTGTGGGAAAAGGTCAATCTTTGATATCTTTGTCTCACGTAAACATCATCTCCAGAGTCGTGTGTCAGAACGCTTGTACATAGCAGCACACAACCCAGTGTCCTGTGCAATAATGGTATTTTGGTCATCAACTTTATAACAAGACAACATTTTCCACTGAGGTCTGACTTGTTTGAGCCTACAGCAAGAACAACTGGATTGTGCTGTAGGAAACTACTCTCCTCTTTTAAGTATTAATAGAATAGTATTCAACAAACACAACCAAACAAACATATTATCTCATCAGACTTAACTCAAAGATGGTGGTTGTGGCTGATAGAATTTTGTATGCAAACATGTAAAATTTGAGATTCCACAAAATGTTGAAACTATGTTTAGCCCATTGAGGACAGGCTGATTTTGCTACATGTACAACATGTATTTCCCGTAGACACCTGCCTGAGGATAGTCAGGACTATTCTTCAGTGGGTTAATTATAATAAAACTCTCAATTTATGGTTTAGTGTACCTTCATTCTCACAGTGGTAGTCATCTTTCAACATGGAACAGTTTTCCCTACTTTAGCATTCAAAGAAAATTTTCAGATATTGCTTCTATATAGTAGCCACACTTATGAATAATTTATGACCTCAAATTGGGCCAGTGCTCATCAGACACCCATCAAATGCCTTGCAGGGGGTGAAATACTGGGAAAGGTATACAAAATTATATACATTGTAGACTGTGTATGAAATTTGACCAGGCATGATTATACTGGGTGCCCTGTTTTCATGCGGTTTGCTGTTAGAAGGAATGATATGCCTCCGTGCGACAATGATGGTGAATCGTGTCTCGAGGAAATTTGATGAGAGCGACTGCATTACTTCTCAGAGGTTTGCCTTCTCTTTTTAGGTCATAACAAACATCTGTTGAACTCAAAGTGGTGTAAAATGGAGTAACCTGGACCCATGCACCTGTTAAGAGTGAATGATTAAAATGAAATTGAGACGTTTCGTGATATTTAAGAAAAGTGTACTTTTTTTTTTCTCAAGAGATAGAATCATACTTGACTAAGAAACAAGCCTGCAGCAAAGTCTGAGGTTGTTATGGCCTGAATATGAACGAGACAAGAGATTCTAAGTAAAGGTGTGTTTTAAATGTGTGTTTTGTTTTTGTTAGTTTTTGTAACTGTCATGTGTTTTGTGCTTTTCCAACTGATCTTGACGGACAATTGACCCATTTCCATGGATATCAAATGACCCTAGTGGAGTTCAATGTGTTGCATGCAAATAAAAATCTGCCCAGAGATGTATGCATTTTGCAATGACATGTTGATGCATTGATGATTCTTTCATCCACTACTAAATGGTCAGTTTGCGTACTAGAGGGGAGCCCCACAGTCTCACACACAGAAATTCCACAAAATCACAATTTTTATCTATACCTACATTGTGCTTGCATTCCTCCTTTTACCTGGAATCTAACTTCTGCTAGTCTACAAGTCCATGTTGCAACTTGTACTGTAACAATGAAGCCTGGATATTTTAACACAGCCTTTCAAAGTAGAGTTAACCATGACAACATTGGGTAGCGTACGGGTAATCTTTTTTTTTACCCCTGCGTAGATCAAAACGATCCCCGCAAAATGGTGCTCGGACGTTGTGGTAACTTTTGGCAAATTCTACCCTAGCCAGCAAGGGTAATTACCACAACGTTACCCCAACAACCGTTTTAGAAGAATGCAACTGTGGTAACATTGCTTTGATACACTCAACACGCATGCGCGACAATGCAGACAGGGAAAAATTGACATGCCGTGCGTCAATCACGTGCATGGATTGTAACCACTGATCTCTATGTAGTTGAGATCAGCGGTTGTAACCACGTTTTGTTGACTAACACATTCGCCTACGTGTGTACATGTACCTAGATGTCCCCAATCTGGAACAATAGGAGGGGCTAGCCGATAGGTAGGATAGTTGCATCAGAAGACACACCCCCTTCGTGGAAACCTACCCAGAGAAGGTTTTCGGTGTGTGTCTGCTATAACGATACCCCTTGCTCTCTCAGGACTGTAGTTTTATTGCCCAAGGTGAGGAATTTTGTCCTCCGGATGTTGTCCTGACATTGTCAGGGTAAGGTCTGTTAAAACCAGGGCTAGAGATCCTGGAGTAGATCACAACTGAGGTCAGTTGCATCCCTCCAAACGTACACTGCTTCACTAGAAGTTTTCAACAATCGATGAGAAGTTCATCACATACATGTAAGATTTATCGTTCATTTTTACCATCGACAGCAAAATGTGTGTATCACCAACAATATGCAGATATTAGTTGACTACAGGCAAAATATGTCATGTTGCACATGTTTTGTTTTGTCTTTGCTTGTAATTTTTTTTTTTATAGTAATCCAGTAAGTGGCAATGTGTTCAGGCTATGAAGCATTCTGCTCAGTGAATAGGTACTGTACGTCATCAATCATAATTGTGGTGTCATGCGTGTATCGTACACACTCAACTTGTGGAATTAACGAATGGCAATATAAGTCATTGTGGTTCCCGGGGGGGGGGGGGGGGATCAATGAATAATAAATAATAGATAAAAAATAAAAAATTGCCCAGGTGGGAAAGATAGAACTAAAGGAGAGAAAGAGAGAGAGAAAAAAAATCAGTGTTGACAGAATGGCAAATTCAATCAAACAGATCTTGTTTGGCGATACAGGCATCGAGAAAAAAGCAGAATATATGCGGCAGAGAGAGAGTTTCCATGAAGGGCGCCGGCGCTATTCTCACCTGATGACGGTAATAATTAAAACCTCCCCTGCCTGCCACGATGAGTGGCAATCATTGCCGTAATGGAGAGTTAATGGCACGGCTGCCCTGAACCTTTTGTGGAGTGGATGGGAAAATCAATTTGGACTAATTTCATTTTCATTCCGGCGTGTGTGTCGTGTTTTTACTGACGTATCCATCCAAACAGGTGTGAGTAAAAAAAAAATGGAAATAAAACAAAAAAACAAAAGAAAACAAAAACCTGAAGTATTCAGGTGGAAATAAAACGACAAATTTTCAGTCTTAAAGGGATCAATCTCAAACATTTAGAGACTTTAGAGACTGTGCTTTGTAGCAACCAAATTTCAAGCCCATAAGGCAATGTGCACTGTTTTTAGGTTCCCTACTATTTCTCATCTAGGTTAATGAGTTACACCAAACTTTTATAGCAGTGCTCCTTTAAGTGTATGCATGCACTCTAATTGAGATTATAAAGGAGTGTGGTATAAATGTTTACCTTGTGGTTAAAGGGACTGTACAGTACTGGTTGAGGTGGGAAGTCATGTTTTGAACATTCCTAAGTGAGATAATGAGAAACCTCTTATGAAATATGAAAGAGCATGCAATTTTAAGAAGGAGTCAACGTTTATTTGATGAAAATTGGTTTTCAAATGGCTGAGATATCAAAAAAAAAAAGTGATAATGATAAAAGACGACAGGCCACACTTTTATTAGGATCTCTTTGTTTCACCTTGTTTTTGGATATCTCAGCCATTTCAAAACCGATTTTCATCAAATAAACTTTTGATACCCCTTAGAATTGCATGCTCTTTGACATCTCATAGAGTGGTTTCTGAATATCTCGCGAAACGCTAAAAGCTAAATCCTCACCTCAACCAGAACTGTACACACCCTTTAAAGCACAAAAAAAAAAAAAAAATTCTGAGAGAAAGAGAAATAAAGGCTCATACTGCCATAATTGATTGTTTATATAAAAGAAAAACTTCCACATTAGAAAGTGAGCGGCAGATTATATGGAAGGTGAATCATGCATACATAAATTGTCTCAGCCATCAAATCAATGTGAAGCAGATCACATGAATTAGTCCCAATGTGGAGTGGCATTTGGCTGTCAATATTTGTGGCTGCTGCCCACTTAATTCAGGTAATAGTTTTCCACTAATATGAAATTATCAGTCAAGGATGAATTGAATGGCTGAAATCAACAGGTCCATGATACCTTCCATTTTGTCCCTGTAACCTCTCACTGTTCTGTATGTATTAGGTGGTAGGCAAGTCTGATGGTGCTTTCTCTGTGCAAAAGTCTTGAAATTACTCATCAATAAGTACCATTTACCTATGATAATCTTCTTAACCTGTTGAGGACGAGTCCCGAGTATACTCGGGCAGGTGTCTATGGGAAATGCATGTTGTAGCAAAATTAGTCAATCCTCAACGGGTTAATCTCTTCTGTGTCACCATATGGCCTTTCTCGTGAAGGTGAAGAAACAGAACTTAGCCTTGAAGCCAGGCTAGCAATCAGTTAGTCTTGTCTCACTTCTCTTGAAATCCACTTGTGAATTCAGTTTCATGCTGTCCTAGATATTCATGCCACGCTAAATAGGCCAATTTACAAATATCCAAATTTATGAGTTCTTTTTCTTCCTTCAGCGACCTAGTAAAAAGCAATTCCATCCACCTGTGCATACTCCATGTATTCTGATACTTGGAATGCACTTAGGATGTATTGGCTGTTGCTAAGTTTAGCAAGCCTCAGGTAAGCCTAGGGCAAGCCTTCTCGTTGTCAGGGAAAATTGTTTATTGTTAATGTGCACATGCAATACAAATCTTTAGGAAAACTGGTCTGCCTATAATCCTGTTCTAATATGACAATTTGCAAGGTTTCCGCACATTGGGCTATCATTACCTGATGTGCTTTTAATAGGATAGGCCAGGATACGAGATGCAAGCTTGACTAGTAATGCTTTCAGTACTGTATAAGCTGTTATTTTCATGTACAGATACATGTATTCTCCATTTTCGCGAGATGTTGTTTTCGCGCAGTGACGCTGTGCTGACGTAAAAGCATTATTGCTCTAGCACATCACGGCATTTCC